>NC_133144.1:60199344-60278035 GCF_048418815.1 Hemitrygon akajei | reverse complement strand
GGGCCACAAGCCCTCGTTTGCTCAGGTCCTCATCCACAGTGTTTGCCAGCCTGACATTCACCAACGTCCTTTGTCACACAGCCACATCAGACGTCTCCAAACATGGAGTGCAGTGCAAAATTTAGACTCTGGCCTGATCTTTGACTGCTCCCCCAACCCTGTTCCTAAACCCTAATCTGACTCCTATCTCCCCTCTTTGTCTCCAAAGCCAAGTTTACTGTTGAAAATTTAAACAATCACTTTGACGGCATTTTAATTTTTTAAAGCTCCGACTCTTTCCCCTCGTCCACTGTCTGACCTGCTACCAGTCTCCAGTATTTTTTGTTTTTATTTTGCATTTACAGCATCTAGTTTTTTTCCAAATTTCCCTTTAAAATTCTTATAGTTACTTTCAAGACATTAGAACATAGAACAAGAACCAACCCCTTAACCTACAACATCTACATCAAACACAGTACTAAATCAAACTACATCCTTTCTGCAGGTAGATGCTCTGTATCCCTGCATATTCACTTGTCTATCTAAAAGCCTCTTAAACACCAGCTTCCAAATGTTGCAGAGAACACAACGATTTGTGGAGTTGTATTATAGGTTAGAGCAGAGTGCAGATCGTAGAACAGGACAGCGTAGTCCATACTCTTCGGCCCACAATGTTGTGCTGACCCTTTAACCTTCTCTAAGATCAATCTAACTTTTCACTTCCACGTAGCCCGTCTTTCATCCATGCGCCCGTCTGAGTTTATTAAATGTCCCTATTATATCTTCCTTTACCACCACCCATGGCATCGCGTTCCATGCACCTACTACTCTCTGTGTAAAAAAACTACCTCTGATATCTCCCATTATACTTCTCTCCAAACACCTTAAAGTTTCGCTTTCTCGTATTAACAATGACAGATTTCGGCGGAGGAATGGCAAATGGAATTTAATTAGGGTAAATGTAAGGTGTTCCACTTTGGAAGGTCAAATGTAAGGAAAAGCTGTACCGTAAGAGGTTGTTGTACAACTTAGAAAGCAGTCTTGCCTCTCTCTATTTCTAACGGCATGTGACTCTGTAAACCTCAGATCTCTAATGTCACATCTGGCCTCTGGAGTGCGGTCGTGTTTCAGCTCTGGGACTTCCACTCTCCAAACATCGTTCCCTCTCGAACTCTGACGCTGCTTAAAGTCGATTGTCCAGTCCCACATTGGTGGCTGGGTGTCACACGGGGTCTGATGGCACTCCTGTGAAAAGTCGCGGACTTTTCCAGTACCTCAAGGCCGCTGTACGTGGGGGGGGGGGGGGGGGGGGGGGGGGGGGGGGCGTGACTAAATGGTGTGTGACACAGCATGTCCATTAGACGGAGGGGCAAGGACTGTCTCTATCCCGGTCCGTGAAGCTCCGCCTCGGTATCGCCGGCAGCTGCTCTTCCCAGGCGCTGTCCTTTCAGCACCGCCGTCCCGGGATCACCGAGCGCTCGCACTCCGGCATCTGCCTTCCCTGCCTGCCTGCCTGCCTGCCTGCGCTCAATGAGTGCTGCCCTGTGCACGCCACAGGCCGCGTGGCCTTTTCTCCTGATGCTCGGAGGTAAGTTTAATTTCGGCGTAGCCTGCTTACTGGTGTTTGCTCTACAACTATCCAGTGTGCGTCTCGTTCGATGCACTTTTGAACGAGACACGAGAGTCTGCAGCCGCTGGAACCTGTCGCAACAAGATGCTGGAGGAACTCCGCGAGTCGAGCAGCGTCTAGGGAAGGAAAGAGATAATCCAAGTTAAGGGTCATGTGGTCCACACGAAGGTTTTTGTTTCGAAACGAGGTCTGTCCATTTCCCTTCGCAGTTGCTACCTGACCCGCTGAGTTCCTCCAGCAGCTTTGCGCGTTGCTCTACACGGTCTGAAACTTCGTTTTTGATGGAACAAAATTGGCACAATTAATGGTCCCAATCAAAATGTGTATGTGAAATCTTATCCAATGTTCCAGCATCTTTGGATTGATTTTTTAAAAATAATTATTTCGGGCGGGTCTCACTCTCCCTGTACATGTTGTCATTTTATGCCGGGCCATCACGTTTCGTTTAAAGAGTAACTAAAAGTAATATTCATACTTTTTAAATTGTTTGCCGTCGTCTCCTAACTTTGGAAGGGGCTCTTGCGTTAGACGGAGAGAAAAGGCTGTTCGCAAAACTCTTCGGCAATTACAGCCAGCACAGTCGGCCGGTGAAGAACGTGTCGGAGCCTGTCATCGTGCATTTTGAGGTGTCGCTGTCTCAGCTCATCAAAGTGGTACAGTATCCGCCCTACTCTTCGCCCGCTCCGCTTTACTGAGCTCTCCCGTGCCATCAACTGCCGCCCTAATAACGTTCTGCCTGGTTTGTTACAGGATGAAGTCAATCAAATTATGGAGACCAATCTCTGGCTGAAACATGTGAGAATCCGCGTTTAGAATGACGGGGGTGGGTCCACGTCGACTTGTTTGCTTATGAGACTGAGAGAGATTGGATATCTGGACATTTGCTAAGTATACAATTAATGCCTAGATCGGTACATCTAACTGTCACACCAAATGATTGTAACTGGCCTTAGTTTGTTTTCTTTACCAATGGATTGGGAGAGTTTTGCAGAGACTACGTTGGTAGTATCTTTGAGATGCTGAAGGTAATCCAGGTCGCAGAAACGTTTGGAAGGGCAGGGATCACTGAGCAGGAGTTTACTTCGACATGGTGGGTTGGAGATGTTTGATGATGTCTGCTTTCAACTTGAACAGAGAGTGAAATCAGTAAAGTTAAATGCTAGAAGCGATTGTCAGAAATGGTCAGTGGGCAGCACTCTCAAACCTGAAGGTGCTGGGTTTAAATCCCGCTCCAGGGGCACAATAATGTCTCTGCCCGTTTATGCCATGTTCAGATATCTCATGTATGTCCTGTATTGCTTTCTAAATCTCTGTATAGAACCTCCCAGCCTCCTATGTTCCAGTGAGATTAAACCCAGCCATCCAATCTCTTTTTATAATTACAGCCCTCCGTTATGAGTAACATCCTGATAAATTTCACACACAAAATACTGGAGGAACTGAACAGGTCAGGCGACATCTATAGAGAGGAATTAACAGTCAATGTTTCATGCTGAGGCCCTGCAAAACTCCTTATGTTTATCTTGGTGAATCTGTTCTGCACATTCTCTAATGCTAGCACATCCTGCACTGGCAACCAGAATCACAAACAATATACCAAGAATGGTCTAACCAGTGATGTTCCAGCTCATATTCTCAATGCCTGTGGAGGAAAGGTACCAAATGCTTCTTCTATGCTCTGTCTATCTATGTCTCCCGTTTCAGAGGTCCCTGCCATTTGCTCCATATGTCCTCTCAAAATTTGATTTACACTACAGTTATTTAATTAAATCTGAAATTACAAAGCTACTATCAGTAGTAGAATATAGAACAGTACATCGCAGAACAGGCCATATTGTGCAGCCCTTTAACCTACTCTAACATCAATTTAACCCACATAGCCTTCCATTTTTAGATAGACATTCACATGCCTAACAGTCTCTTAAATGTTCCTACTGTATCCGCAGCCCTGGCAGTGCATTCCATGTACCCACCACTGTCTACATAAAAAACTGCCTCTGACATCTGACATCCCCCTTATCAAGTCACTTCTCATCCTGCTTTGCTCCAAAGAGAAAAGCCCTGGCTCACTCAACCTATCCTCATGACATTCTCTCTAATCCAGAATGGATTAATAGTCAGTGTTAAACTTTGAATTGTTGTAAATAAACAATATGGGTCACTGTTGCTCTTTCAGCAAAGGAAACATAACGCCTTTACTTGTGTTGGGTTGGGCCTGTGCTTGGCTCTTGGTCCACTGCAATATGGTTGACTGTTAATTGCCTTTAGAAATGGTCAGCATTCTCTTCACTTGGACATGTTGCCTTAGCCATCTAGCTCCTAGCCCTTGAACAATAAAAGCAGGTTAACTCATGTACTAGGACTGGTCCTTTGCATAAAACATTGGATGATTGAACCCAGCAAGATCCTCACCGGCAGAGTTTAGAAGACTAGCAGTCTTAATGAAAACATTGTAAATCTGTTAGATGTTTGCAATAGTTGGCACAGTCTACAGTCTACAGCCTCAGAATAGAAGGATGTCCCTTTAGAACAAAGGAATTTCTTTAGCCAAGTTATTTGGTATATTTAAAGCAGAGGTTGATAAGTTCTTGATCAGTGAGGGTATCAGAGGTTTTGGGGAGAAGGCTGGAGAATGGGGGTTGAGAGGGATAATAAGTCATGATGCAGAGCAAATTCGATGGACTGAATGGCCCAGTGTAAAAGGTTACTGAGAGAACGCAGGAGATTGGGGTTAAGGTTATGGAATGTTTGAGCAGACTCAATGGGCCAAATGGCCTAATTCTACTCCTAATTCTTATGATCTTATGGTTAGATATTAGTGAGTTAGGGAAGATGGCACCAGCAACCAATGGCAGTGTCTTTCAGACAGCTCACAAAACTACAAGATTAGTAGATGTACTTCTTCTGAACTGCGATCACAGTAATCTCCCTTTCAAGGACGTACTTTTGAACTGACTAAATGATCTGGCGATACTCTGGGGGATTCGGCAAACTAGACTCTCAAGAGTGCAGGTACTTTCAGAGCAGCCGTTGTGAGGTGGATGCCGCATTAGGGCCTGATGTTAGAAGACAAACCCACTCCATTATTCTGCACCAGTTAAAGTGTCAAGTAATGAGTGCATTGAGCATCATGTTCAGTGATATCTGCCTGCGTTTGATCAGTCTCCCTGCCTTCTCATGACCACCAACAGCAGGGAGATACAGGAGTCGTAGGTCCCAGACCGCCAGGCTTGGGAACAGTTGATGCCCCGCAGCCTCACGTTTCACTTGCCTCAGCACTGGACTGGCTCCCAGCCGTGGACTCACTTTTGGGGACTCAGCAGTTCATGTTCCAAGTGATTTTGTTTACTTTTTTTTTACTATTTGCTTGAATTGTCCTCTTCCGCAAATTGGGTTTGTGGCAGTATTGTGTGTATTTTTTAGTGAATTCTATTGAGTTTCTTTGTTTTGTGAGTGCTTGCAAGAAGATGAATTTCGAGGTTGTGTATATATATATATATCTATATATATACATTGATAATAAATTTTAACTTTGAACACACACAGATGGTGAACATTGATGTCGCTCCAACCTGGCGACTTCTCATTTCATGCACTACGGGTATGATTTATCAGTGATGTTTAAGTCATTGGATAAAACTCACATTTCTAATTCAAACTGAATGTCACAGTTGAAATCCACTCAAATGCAAACAATTTCTTAGCAATTCCATGCATTAAACTACACGTAGAAATATTTGCAACGTTCCTGCAGTAGCTATATATCTACAATATACATATATATACACCATTGTGATAGACCATAAGACATAGGAGCAGAATTAGGCCATTCGTCCCATCGAGTCTGTTCCACCATTCCATCATGGCCAATTTATAATCCCTCTCAATCCCATTCTCCTGCCTTCTCCCTGTAACCTTTGACGCCCTTACTAATCAAGAATTCATCAACCACTGCTTTAAATATACCAAATTACTTGGCCATCATAGCGGTCTGTGACAATGAATTCCACAGATTCACCATCCACTGGCTAAAGAAATTCCTCCTCATCACTATTCTAAGGTGATAGAAGGTTACCTCTGCTTCTTTCCCAAGGGATGATGTCTGAGCTGCTAAGTATTTGCAATACGCTCTGCTGTTAATACACACTCAGCAGTCTTAAGATAGACGAGCTCTGTATGTTGTTCTCCGTTGTGAGCAGTGCTATGGGAGACCACTGTAGAACAAATCTTGAAAAAATGCAAAACACATTTTGTTGCATCTCAGATGTAGTTCAATCAATTGAATTCACCTCTCTAAGTTGGAAGGTTGAGGTTTCTAATCCCGGGAGGGATTTGTGCTCAGATCCAGACTAACACTGCAGTCCAGTACAAGGGAATACTGTGCTGGTACCGACACAGCCTGTCAAGTCGCCAGCATGATTTGGAGCTGAAAGGTAGTATTTATTTTTAAATAACTTTTAAGAGACAAATTATCTAATTATTAACATATTACTACTCATGGGAGTTTGTTATGTACAAATTAGCTGCAATGTTTTCCTTAATTACAACAATAACCATATTTAGATGTCACTGAGGAGGAAGTTCCACACATTAATTAAACATTGCGACTGTACCAACGCCTCTGTAAATTTAGTCATGCTTCTGTCTTGGAGGTACAACTAAAACTGTTTCCTCTGCTCATTACCCTTGTGCACACGTTTGTTCACTAACATCTCACACTTCTCCATCAACATCACAAATTATTTATTTCAGACACTCTGCTCTTGGAAGTCACTGTCGTCTGATCTCTTAAACTTCAGCTGATCCACGTGGTGAAGGTGCTCTCACAGACCTGTACAGAAAGGATTTATAAGAATTATATTCCGATTAAAGATTAGCATTACTTGTCGTGTGTACTATACATTGAAACATAGTGAAATGTGTCGTGTATGTGAATTGCCAGCACAGTCCGAGAATGTGCTAGGGGCAGCCATATATCACTATACTTCTGGCACCAACATAGCATCCTCACAACCTACCAACCTAACCCGTATGTTCTTTGGACTGTGAGAGGAAACTGAAGCACCCAGAGGAAACCCATACAGTCACGGGCAGAATGTCCTCATCGACAGCAGTGGGGATTGAACCCCGATCTTCTGATCACTGTAAAGCAGTACACTAACCGCTAAGCTACTGTGCCACCCGGGGGGGGGGGGGGGGGCATGGTAAATAAACAGTAATATATATCCAAGGCAAGTTATTGTGTGACTTGCATGGGAATTTCAAGCTCTTTTTGTTAATAGCTGAGGTCAATAGCTGTCAAAGCAGCCTTGATAACCACAACATTCACAATATTGCAGTGGCGGAACGAGGGGGTTTTTGAAGTGTTGGCTGAGGACGTTACTTCAACTGTTGATTGGTCCACCTTGGCTTCGGACGTAATGGTTTGGTTAGTCAGAGGCCCAATGTCCATGAGTCTGTAAGTCTGAACCAGGGACTGGAGGTCTGATGTTCTCAGGTCTGAGAGTCTATGGCCAAGGACTGGAGGCCCAGAGGGGAGGCCTATCCTGGGGTTGGAGGATTGTCTGTGTGAGTGAGAGGGTGGGTAAGGGTTTTGCTTTGCCGTTGTTATCTTGTTGTTGTTGTTGCTTCTCTTGTGTTGCCAAACGTTGCGGGCATGCTACGTTGGTGCCAGAATGTGTAGTGACACTTCTGCGCTGATCCCAGCACATCCTTCGATGTCAGTTGTTAATGCAATGACATATTTCTCTGTACGTTTCAATGTACATGTGATACGTAAGCCTGAATGTAAATCTGAATCTACACTGACGTACTGGGCACAGCATCAAGGCATTTCTTAAAAAAAGGACATGGCTTGCAATAAGAATCAAAATCAAGCTTATTATCACCAATAATAACATCATGAAATTTGTTGCTCTGCTGCAGCAGTACAGTACAACATAAAAAAATTATAAGCTACGATAAGAAATATTTTAAAAAATTAAATACTACAAAAAGAGAGCAAAGTAATGAGGTAGTGCTCATGAGTTTATGGACTGTGCAGAAGTCTGATGGCAGAGGTAAAAAAGCAGTCCCTAAAATGCTGAAGGTTCTTCAGGCTCCCGTATCTCCTCCCTGATGGTAGCAATGAGAGAAGGGCCAGTCTTGGGTGGTGGGGGTCCTTCATGAAGAATACCACCTTTCTGAGGCATTGCCTCTTGAAGATGTCCTTGTGGGTTACATATTCGTACTTTAAATTCACAAAATGCAATTTCACTACAGGAATCAAACAACGTACAGTTTCATTTCATGCTGGGTATACTTGTCTTTACTGTATCTTTAACTTTTTTTGTTCTCATTTTGACATCCTCAGATATGGAACGATTACAGGTTGACATGGGACCCTGCAGAATACGAAGGAGTCCGCTTTATTAGAGTTCCTTCGGACAGAATCTGGAAGCCAGATATAATTCTGTACAACAAGTAAGTAACATCCTCACGTCAGAGGGCCCAACTGGACTACAATCTTTGCCGACGGGTGGCACAGTAGTGCAGCAGTTTGTTTTCTTAAATCTATTACAGCTCTAGCGAAATGGGTTCAATTCCTGCCGCTGTCAGTAAGGAGTTTGTACATTATCCACGTGATTATGTGGGTTTCCTACAAGTGCTCTGGTTTCCCCCCACCCAAAAGACTTCCAGGTTGGTAGGTTAATTAGTCACATAGGTGTAATTGGGCAGGTGTAATTGGGCAGGAGGACCTGCCGCCAGACTGTATCTAAATAAATTAAACCAAGTGAGGCACGACCACAACTGAAATCCTGCTGTGATCACAAGGTTTGCTAAGGCTATTGGGGAGAGTTTAAACTAGAACTGCTAGGGGATGGAAACCGAACTGAAGAGACAGAGGAAGGGGCTGTTGGCTCACAAATAGAGAAAGCTTGGAGACAGTGGAAGAGGGAGGATAGGCAGGTGATAGAGAAGGGATGTGCTCAGACAGATGGTTTGAGTTGTGCCTACGTTTGTTCAAGAAGCACCATGAACAAAGTGGATGAGCATAGAGCGTGGATCAGTACTTGGAGCTATGATGTTGTGGCTATTACAGAGACTTTGATGGCTCAGGGGCAGGAATGGTTACTTAGAGTGTCAGGCTTAAGATGTTTCACCTTGTTGACTATGCAGAGTCAACATAAAGAGGCCAACAACAATATCCAGATTAACTCCTGCTTTGGGCTCTTGACAAATTCTTCATCGAGATGCCCGGTAAATCCTGGATGTTTTATTGACAGGAGTCTGAGAGGATGGCGGAGGGAGGAATCCTCACTACATTTACTATGAAAAGCAGCTGACTTGCTATATTCTGCAGCAGACCGAAATTTAATGCGTGAGGTTAGCTTACATATTTTGTGACCAGCATGAACACACAGTGAGCAGTTTTGAGCGCTGTAACAGCAAAATTGATCCAAAATCAAACAAAGCAAATGCGGCCAGCCTGCGACCTCAGACAGAGTTGTTATACTTGTGTGATGTGCCCACAGCTCCAATGATTGCTCCAAAGAGTCAAATTCTTTATTTTGATCCTTTATTAGGAATTAGCAAGCATTATTGAGCGTTATCTCAGTGGTCAGCAAAGATATGATCTCTGCTGGTCCCAAGCCACAAACTGGCACGACATAAGCAAGAATAGATAACTTATTCCCTTCACCTCTATTATGCCTCCATTCATGTGAGTAGTTACCATAATAAACGTGCACACAGAATATATGGCTCTTATAGGCCCCTTATCTAAGAAAGGATGTGCCAGCATTAAAGAGGGTCCAGGAGGCTCACAAGAATGATCCCTGGAATTAAAGTTAACATATGAAGAATATTTGATGCCTTTGGTCTTATACTCACTGGAATTTAGAAGAATGAAGGGAAATCTCATTGAATATGAAAAGTCTTAGATAGAGTGGACATGGAGAGGATGGTTCCCATAGTGGGAGATTCTAGGACCAGAGGACACAGCCTCAGAATAGAAGGACTTTAGAATAGAGAGGAGAAAGAACTCCTTTAGCCAGAGGATGGTGAATCTGTGGAATTCATTGCCACAAATGGCTTTAGCGGCCAAATCATTGGATACTTTTAAAGCAGAGGTTAATAGGCTCTTGGTTGCATTTGAATCCGAGAGGGACCAATATCCTGGCAGGGAGGTTTGCTAAGGCTATTGGGGAGAGTTTAAACTAGAATTGCTAGGGGGTGGAAACCGAACTGAAGAGACAGAGGAAGGGGCTGTTGGCTCACAAAATAGAGAAAGCTTGGAGATAGTGTAAGAGGGAGGATAGGCAGGCAATAGAGAAGGGATGTGCTCAGACTGATGATTTGAGGTGTGTCTATTTTAATGAAAGAAGCACCATGAACAAAGTGGATGAGCATAGAGCGTGGATCAGTACTTGGAGCTATGATGTTGTGGCTATTACAGAGACTTGGATGGCTCAGGGGCAGGAATGGTTATATAGAGTGCCGGGCTTAAGATGTTTCAGAAAGGACAGGGAGGGAGGCAAAAGAGGTGGGAGCATGGCGCTGTTGATCAGAGATAGTGTCATGGCTACAGAAAAGGAGGAAAAAGAGGAAGTCATGGAGGGATTGTCTACTAAGTCTCTGTAGGTGGAAGTTAGAAACAGGAAAGGGTCAATAACTCTCCTGGGTGTTTTTCATAGACCACCCAATAGAAACAGGGATATCGAGAAACAGATAGGGAGATAGATTCTGGAAAAGTGTAATAATAACAGGGTTGTTGTGGTGGGAGATTTTAATTTCCCAAATATTGATTGGCATCTTCCTAGAGTGAGGGGTTTAGATGGGGTGGAGTTTGTTAGGTGTGTTCAGGAAGGTTTCCTGACACAATATGTAGCCTACAAGAGGAGAGGCTGTTCTTGATCTGGTCTTGGGAAATGAACCTGGTCAGGTGTCAGATCTCTCAGTGGGAGAGCATTTTGGAGATAGTGATCACAATTCTATCTCCTTTACCATAGCATTGGAGAGGAATAGGAACAGACAAGTTAGGAAAGCGTTTAATTGGAGTAAGGGGAAATATGAGGCTATCAGGCAAGAACTTGGAAGCGTAAATTGGAAACAGATGTTGTCAGGGAAATGTACGGCAGAAAAGTGGCAAATGTTCAGGGGATATTTGCATGGTGTTCTGCATAGGTACATTCCAACGAGACTTGGAAATGATTGGAGGGCACAGGAACCGTGGTGTACAAAGGCTGTTAAAAATCTAGTCAAGAAGAAAAGAAAAGCTTACAAAAGGTCCAAAAAACTAGGTAATGATAGAGATCTAGAAGGCATTGGCCTTCATCAACTGTGGGATTGAGTTCAAGAGCGAGAGGTAATGTTACAGCTACATAGGACCCTGGTCAGAGCCCACTTGGAGTACTGTGCTCATTTCTGGTCACATCACTACAGGAAGGATGTGGAAACTATAGAAAGGGTGCGGAGGAGATTTACAAGGTTGTTGCCTGGATTGAGGAGCATGTCTTATCAGAATAGGTTGAGTGAACTTGGCCTTTTCTCCTTGGAGCATCAGAGGATGACAGGTGACCTGATAAAGGTGTATAAGATGATGAGAGGCATTGATCATGTGGATGGTCAGAGGCTTTTTCCCAGGGCTGAATTGGCTAACATGAGAGGGCACAGTTTTAAGGTGCTTGGAAGTAGGTACAGAAGAGATGTCAGGGGCAAGTGTTTTTATGCAGAGAATGGTGAGTGTGTGGAATTGACTGCCAGCAACAGTCAGATACGATAGGGTCTTTTAAGAGACTCCTGGTTAGGTACATAGAGCTTAGAAAAATAGAGGGCTATGGGTAACCCTAGGTAATTTCTAAAGTAAGTACATGTTTGGCATAGTATTGTGGGCTGAAGGGCCTGTATTATGCTGTAAGTTTTCTATTTTTCTATGTTTGATTAGTAAGGGCTTCAAAGGTTATGGGGATAAAGACAGAGAATGGGGTTGAGAAGGAAAATAAATCAGCCATGATGGAATGGTGGAGCAGACTCGATGGACCAAATGGCCTAACTCTGTTGCTATGCTTTGTTTTATGTTGCTATGGGCTGAATGGTCATTTGAGCTTCATTCTGTAACTAGTGTTGAAGTCATTTGGCATGGATCAGGCCCTTTGGCCCATCAAGTCTGGGTGTTGACCATCAAACATCCGTTTTCATTAACCGCATTGTATTTTTCCCACATTGACCTCTCTCTCCCAATGAGGTTCTAGCACTTACCAACACACAGCTTGCAGTCCCTAATCAACCCAACAGTCTGCATGACTTTGGGATGTGGTAGGCAACCGGAGCACTCAGAGGAAGTCACGGGGAGAACGTGAAAACTCCACACAGACAACGCCAGACGTCAGGATTGAACCCAGCTCACTGGAGGTGTAAGACAGCATCTATACTGGTAATGTCACTGTGCCATCGCTAAGCATGACCCTGAAGAAAAAACACATACATATGAAGAATTTAAAAGATATTTGGATAAGTAGAGGTTTAGCAGGATATGTGAGCAAATAGGTCTAGCTTGGTGGGTATGGATGAGTTGGACCAAAGGGCCTCTATACTGTATAACTTCAGGGCTCTATGGGTCAGATAGCAGAAGCCTGCCTGCGCCTGAAGAAAGGCAACATTCCTTGACTCAACTCAGTCAAATTACTAATGAGAAGTGAAGCTTCTTTCACCTCTCTTTAGATGAATTCAGATTAGGTTTATTGTCATATGTACAACGAGGTAGATACATTGAAAAAACTGCTTGCAGCAGATATGAGGCATTGAAGTACCAATAAAAATCTGGACATAAATATACATAATTTATGCATAATTGTACTAGACAGTGAAGAAAAGCGCCATTTTTCCATTCTCTATTCTGGAATACTCTTCTCTTCACCTACCCCCCTCCCGGCTTCTCACTTCATTCTCCCCTCTCTCACCCACCCACCTTTCCCCATCACCTGGTCTCACCTATCATCCGCCAGCTTGTACTCCTTCCCCTCCTCCCATCTTCTTCTTCTGGCTTCTTTCCCCTTCTTTTCCAGCCCTGATGACGGGTCTTGGCCCAAAACACTGTATGTTTATACCTCTCCACTGATGCTGCCTGATCTGCAGAGTTCCTCCAGCACAGTGTGTGTGCTTGTGTCTGTATGTGTTGTTCTGGATTTCCAACATCCGCAGAATCTCACGTTTATGTACTCAATCGTGGCTGATTGTTTTCAACCCGATTCTGCCTTTGCCCTGTAATCCTTAATCCTTCAACCAATCAAGAACCTATCAATCACTGCCTTAAATACACACAGTATTGTGGCCTCCACCACATTCCACAGAGTCACCACCCTCTGGCTGAAGAAATTTCTCCTCATAGAAGTTGATGGTCTAAGATAGAAATCAACTAGGAAAGTGAACAAGGAAAAGACAGATAGAATTTGACTGGTGCTTTATGGGAAGTTGGGCCAGGCAGGCCACACATGCTGAAAGGTAGAGCATTGGCGAGTATTATTGACTTTAGAGTACAAGTACATGGTCCACATGGTCCTCTGTAAATGGCAACAAAGGTAAATAGGCTGGCAAAGATGGCATATGGCATTCATGCTTTCTTAGGTTAAGGCATTACGTACAAAAGTTGTGCCACATCACTGTTGAACAAAATCTAGTACTTCCTCAAACCGTTTCAGTCCCAATGAAGGGTGTCAGCCCAAAATGTCGACTGTTTTTCCCCTCCATTGATGCTGCCTGCCCTGCTGAGATCCTCCAGCATTTTGTATTGTGAGAGTTCTGGTTGCCACCGTACAGGAGAGATGTCAATAAGCTATCGAAGAGATTCCGAGGGATGTTGCTTGCACTGCAAGGCCAGAGCTGTTATAGAGATCAGATAGGCTGGGTCTATTTTCTCTGGAGTGAAGGAGACTGATGAAAATATACAAAATTATATATTGCTACTGCTGCTTGCATGGTGGGGGTTGGGGGATCAATACTTTTTTCTGCTGCTTCTGGTAAGGAACGAAGGAGGGGGCTTCAATGTTTCTGTTATTCTATAGAGTTTTGTTGTTTCGTGGATGTCTGTGAAGAGGACAAATTTCAGGTTGTGTACAGGATACATACTCTGATATAAAATGTACTTTGAAATTATGAGAGGTGTAGATAGCTAGTGTGTGTTTCCTATGATAGGGGTATCTAAAACTAGAGGAAAAGGTTCTTAGGTAAGACAGAAGTTTTAAAGTGGAACTACACATGAAGAGTAGTTGGTTTCTGGAATGAGGTGGTGGAGGCAAGAACAGTCACTACATTTAGGAGACATCTGGACAGATGCATGAATGAGCCAGGTATAGAGAGATGGAGAATCAATGCAGACAAGTGGGATTAATACAGATAAGCAGGATGGTTATCATAGATTGGTAGGGCAAAGAGCAGTGTCTATGCTGCACAACTTTGTGACTCTATAACCTATGCAGAATGCTATCCACAGACTGATTGTCCTTGGCCTTCTATGCTAGAAGTTGGTTGTGTCTCATAACTATTCACTCACTCCCCCACAGGATGAACTGAATAATTACATACAGTACATCTGTAGTCCTGCCAGGCAGCTCTTAAGAGTTAAACTGGTGCATTTGGTCAGATGGATTGCTGACTGCAGCCCAAGAGAAAATCTTACCCAGATGCACTGGAACGGATTTAAACCCCTGACTTTCTGAATCAGCGACAGGACACTAACACTTCAAATGATGCAACAAATCAATATGCATGGCAGATTAGAGCTGTTTATCCATGAAATGGATGGCCAGTCTCATTAAATGCACAATTCATGTAGAATAATTTATTGATTTTAATTGGAATTAATGTTCCCATGCATTTTGCATCGGTCCAATCCTATTCTGGCTGCTTTAGGTCAAATAATCTGCAGCGGCTGAAAGGAAACAGAGTCCACCATCAAAATCTACTGACAGACAATTCATTTCCAAACAACTCACTTAAATCTAAAAGGTTGAAAGAAGAATTCATCGGACGGTTACTTCAATAAGTTGTTCTCATGATGACAGTCCCAGTTTATGGGGTGTTTGGAGGAAAGTAGAGGGGGTATATCATAGGTAGATAGGTTTATTTGTTTGTTTATTTACTTATTTACATATTTATTTATTTACTTACTTACATACACAAAGAGTAGTGGGAGTATGGAACGTGCTGCCAGGGTTGGTGTTAGAGGCAGATACATTAGGAACATTTAAGAGACTGAAAAAGGATCTAGTACTTTCCTGGCATATATGACCAATAAGCTCTTCTCAGGCTTCCAGCTGGGTACAGGGATCGATTTTAACCAATGTTTCGATGATAAACTCTGCCATCTTCATTGGGGATGATGCCTGGGCATGTCTAGTTCAGTGGTATTTATACCCCCATCGTCCATCCCTCATGATTGGGTAGTCTTGATCCAATCAGATTTCCGCTGTCCACCTTGTTTACAACCGAATTCCAGTTCTTACTTAGAGCAAGATCTTCGTTTTTGTTAAAATTATTTTCCTCTAGTTTTATTTCAATGGTTCCTTTTACCGGGTGGTCCCAAATGCCATTGGCGCGGCACAGCAGTTTTGTGCTGTCTAAGTCAATCCCATGGCCATTGAGAATGCAATGTTCTGCTACCACCTAATTCTCCAAGTAACCCAGCTGATACACCTCCTGTGCTCTTTGACACAGGTTTCCACCGCGCATCCTGTCTGGCCGATATGCGCTGCTCTGTATTCCCACGGAAGACAGCAGGTAGCGATGGGTTCCTCCTCGTTGTGGCTACAAAGTGAAAAAAATCAATCAGGGCCCTTAAAAGGGCCGACGGAGAAACCTAATGAGGAGAAACTCGTTGCTACTGCCTGTCTTCTCTATATCTCCAGACTTTTTGGAAGGATCGCCAGGATCCTGAAGAAATACCGGATTAATACCATCCACAAAACCGTAAGGAAGCTCAAGTCCCAGCTTATGTGGGTCAAAAATGATCTGGGACTCAGGACAGCCGGCTTTTACAGGATTCCCTGTGAATGCGGAGCAGCGTGTAATCGGTCAAATGGGACACATGGTGGAAACCCACATCAAGGAGCACAGAAGGTGTAACCCTTTGGATTACCTGGAGAAATCAGCGGCAGCAGAACTTTGCATTCACAATGGCCTTAGGATTGACTTCGACGGCACAAAACTACTGTGCTGTGCCAATGGCTTTTAGGACCACCTGGTGAAGGAAGCCACTGAATTAAAACTAAAGGAAAAGAATTTTAATAAAGATGAAGGTCTCACTCTAAGCAAGAACTGGAATTCCAATATAAACAAGGTGGGACAGCAGAAACCTGATTGGATAAGGACTACCCAACCAAGAGGGATGGATCATGAGGATATACGTATATATCTACCACCGGACTAGCTATGCTCAGGCATCATCCCTGATGAAGGTGGTAGAGTTTGTAATCGTAACATTGGTTAACATCATTATCTGTGCCTGGCTAGAAGCCCAAGAAGAGTTTATTCATTTAAGAGACTCTTAGGTAGGCACAGGGATGATAGAAAAAAGGAGGGCTGTGTGGGAGGGAAGGTTAGATTGATCTTAGAGTAGGGTAAAGGGTCGTCACAAGATCATGTGTCAAGGGGCTTGTACTGTGCTGTGCTGTAGTACTCTATGTTCTATGTTCTCATTGCAAGATTACATTTGTCCCACAGGGCTTGCCCTGCCTCTGTTCTTTTCCCTGTTTCTCACGTAGTGAGAGTGCTTGTACTTGCCCTCGGGTAAGCCTCTCAGAACCTTGGAGTGTCATTGCACCATAGTACTGATTGGCAGAGGAGCTATTGATGTAGAAGCAGGAGGTATAAATGCCTCAACTCCCACATCACCATGTTCAGGAACAGCTACTTTCCTACAACCATCAGATTCTTAAACCAACTTGCACAACCTTAATCCCAATTCAACAACTACACACCATCCATTGCATACCGTGGACTTGCCGCTGGTTCTGTTTTTTTTTTAACTAATATCTTGTTTTGCAAAGTCTATTTTTTGAGCAACACACACGCTATGCTGGTGGAACTCAGCAAGTCAGGAAGTATCTATAGAGGGAGTAAGCAGCCATTGTTCTGAGCTGAGAACCTTTATCAAGATTGGAAAGGAAGGGTACAGAAGCCACAATACGACGAGGAAGAGGGAGGAGTACAAGCTGGCAGGTGATGGCTGAGACAAGGTGAAGGGGAAATGAAATGGGAAGTAGGGAAGTGATAGACGGATACAGGTAAAGGACTGAAGAAGGAATTTGATAGGAGAGGACAGTGGACCATGGAAGAAAGGGAAGAAGGAAAGGCACTACAAGACCATAAAACGTAGTAGCAGAATAAGGCTATTTGGCTCATCGAGTCTACTCTGTCATTCGATCATGGCTGATTTATTATCCCTCTCGACCACAAACTCCTGCCTTCTCCCCATAACCTTTGACACCCCTAATAATCAAGAACCTATCAACCTCCACTTTAAATTCCTTCTTATCTCTGTTCTAAAGGGACATCTTCTATTCTGAGTGGGGGGGGGGTCCTAGACTTCCCACTATAGGAAATAATCCTCTTCACATTCCCTCTAATACTTTCCATATTCAATAGGTTTCAATGAGATCCTCCCTCATTCTTCTAAGTTCCAGTGAATACAGGCACAGAACCATCAAACCAGACAGAGGAGATGGGCAGATGAAGAGAAGGGGTGAGAGGAGAACCAAAATGGAGAGTGGAAAAATAGATTACCAGAAGTCAGAGAATGATTGAATGGTGGAGCAGACTCAATGGGCCACATATCCTATACTTGTGGTTTTCACTGCCCACTATACCACCAATTTCAGTGCCATCTGCAAACTTCCTTAACATGCCACCTACATTCTCATCCAAATCATGGATGTAAATGACAAACAATGGAGGACCCAGCACTGATCTCTGTGGCATACTACAGGTATCTGGTCTCCAGTCAGAAATTGTCTGAAATACCAAGGCTGGTTGATAAGGAGATTAATAAGATAGAGGAGAAGTTTGCCTTTGTTGGCCATGGTCTAGAATATGGGAGCTGACCACGGAATCGCTGCTGATGTTCTGCTCATTTGGATTGTGATTCCAGTGCAGTTGCGGATTTCCAAGTGGACGAAAAGACCAAGGTGCTGCTGTTGTCCAATGGTACGGTGACCTGGGTCCCGCCAGCCATATTCAAGAGCTCCTGCAAGATGGATGTCACCTACTTCCCGTTCGATTACCAGAACTGCAGCATGAAGTTTGGCTCCTGGACCCATGACAAAGCCAAAATTGACCTGGCCCTGATTGGCAGCGAGATGAACCGGAAGGACTTCTGGGAAAGCGGCGAGTGGGCGATCATCGCTGCCCCTGGGTACAAGCACGACATCAAGTACAACTGCTGTGAGGAGATCTATGTGGACATAACCTACTCCATTTACATTAGACGGATGCCTCTATTCCACACCATCAATATGATCATCCCGTGTCTGATGATTTCTTTTCTGACCGTCCTGGTTTTCTGGCTACCCTCCGACTGCGGCGAGAAGATAACCCTATCGGTTTCAGTTCTGCTGTCACTCACCGTGTTTCTCCTCGGCATCACGGAAAGTGTTCCATCCACCTCCTTGGTGATCCCTCTCATTGAGGAATACCTGCTCTTCATTATGATCTTTGTGGTGCTCTCTATCATCATAACCGTCTTTGTCCTCAACGTCCACTACAGAAGCCCCTCTACCCACACCATGCCAAGCTGGGTGAAGACCTTCTTTCTGAAGGCACTGCCGCGCGTCCTGTTCATGACAAGGCCAGAAGGCGAGGCTGGAGCTCAGGAAGGCTCGACGACCCCCAGTCCGCCTGAATGCACCGGCGAGCTCTCCAACTTCAGCGGCACGCCAGAAGCCTGCAGCCAGGGCCTGCAATGCACCTGCTGTGGGGGCTGCAGGCTGGGATCCTTGGACACCGGGATCTATCTAACGCGAAGCTCCAGTGTAGAGACCCCCGACGCTTTGTTCACAACTTCTGGCCTTGGTCCTGAAGTTCAGGAAGCTGTTAAAAGCATCACACGCATTGTGGAACAGATGAAGCAACAGAATGAAGACAAGGAGGTGAGAAAGACCCTAATGTTCCACATCTTTACACAAACAGAGCAGGTTTCAAGGTTTTATAATCCAAGGCACAAAGTACAAGAAAGACACAGTTAAGTATTAGAGAGTGGTTATTGGCTAAACACAGGCAAATGGGACTAACTGGATAAGGCATCCTGGTCAGCAGGGACCAGTTGGGCCAAAGGGCCTGTTTCTGTGCTATCTAATCCCATGACTGGTTCTGTCACACTGGAGTATTTTAGATATCCTCATGCCTTATGAGTATAGGATGAGTGTGCTTGGACTTTTCTCTTTGGAATAAAAGAGGATGAGGGGTGTCCAAGGTGTTAAGAGGTACAGGTCATGTGTTTAGCCAGAGACCTTTTTGCCAGGACAGAAATGGCATAATTTTAATGTGATTGAAAAAAAAGTATGGGGAGGGGCGGGGTATCAAATGTAAGTTTTTTTTACATGAAGTGGTTGGTGCATGGAATGCCCTGCCAGGGATGGTGGCAGAGACAGATACATTAGGGACATTTAAGAAACTCTTAGACAGATACATGGAAGATAGAAAAATGGAGGGCTATGTAGGAGGGGTTAGATTAACCTACTCTAAGATCATAAGGTCTGCACAACATCATGGGATGGAGACATGGTGATGCAATCTGATATGTAAAGAAGGTGATAATTGGGAGAGGGAGAGGTAAATAGCAAATGAAACCAGAGCCTGATGGAGGAGAGATAGGGTGGGGGATCCTATAGGTGAACTACACTTAGTGGTCACTTTATTAGGTACATCTGGAAACCTGCTCATTAATGCAAATATGTAATCAGCCAATCACATGGCAGTAACTCAATGCACAAAAGCATGCAGACATGGTCAAGAGGTTCAGTCGTTCAGATCTAGTGTCAGAATGGGGGAGAAAACGTGATCTGTGACGTTGACCATGGAATGATTGTTGGTGCCAGACGGGTTGGTTTCAGAAACTGCTGGGATTTTCACACACAACAGTCTCTGGAGTTTACAGAGAATGCTGCAAAAACAAGGGGAAAAAAATCCAGTGAGCAGCAGTTCTGTGGGTGAAAATGCCTTGCCAATGAGAGAGGTCAGAGGAGAATGGCCAGACTGGTTCAAGCTGACAGGAAGGTGACAATAACTCAAATTACCACTGGTTACAACAGTGTATGCAGAAGAGCATCTTGAACCTTGAAGTGGATGAGCTACAAAGGCAGAAGATCACCAACAGACACAAATACATTCAGTGGTGATTTTGCCTGCTGAACCTCATAAAGTGGCCACTGAGCATGTGTGTGCTCATTCAGAAGGGCGGTGGATAACTTCTGGAAAGTAAATAACTTACAAGACCTGTGGGAATGGGACCAGCTGAATTGCTCTTGCCCAGAGCCAAGATGGACTCAATGAGTCCATGATAAACTCCATCCGTTTTTCATATTCTGTTGTAATTTTCTTTGTTAATTTCTTGATCATCTACAGCTTCTTTCTCCTTTGTTGTCCAACAAGGTATGTACAGTACTTTCTGGTTAAGCTCCACACTGCTGGATTTCAGTGAAATTTGTTGACGGGTGTTCACCAAAGCTGCGCAATGCCTTTAGTTTTTGTTGCTATCATGGGTGTAGATTTACTTGCAAGTACAGGCAACTCCTGTGTTAAGCCCATTCAGTTTATGGAAAGTTACCCTTTACGGAATTATAAAATCACTACCCAAAAATTTTGAGACTGGGTGGCACGGTAGCATAGCAGCAAGTGTAGTACTATTACAGTGACCAGCCGGCTGGTTGTGTAGTGGCATCAGCACCGGATGTCGAGGCAAATGGTCCCGAGTTTGAATCCAGTATGCTTCCCATCCATGCTGGGTTGAGCATTGAGTTAGCAACTCAGCCTTGTAAAAAAACTGTCAAATGCTACAGAAGTGGCAAAAATGCAGCCTGATGTGCCACAAGGTGTGAAAAGGTACAACATTAGTGACAATTCCCACCTCTGTCTGTAAGGACTTTTGTGCATTCTCTCCATAGCAACATTCTTCCCATGACCACGTGGGTTTCCACCACGTGCTCCGCTTTCCTCCCATTTCCTGAGAGGTACAGTCAGTCAGTCAGTGTTAGTAAATTGTGGGCGTGTTACGTTGGGGCCAGAAGCATGGCGAACCTTGCAGACTGCCCCCAGCGTATCCTCACCGATTAGATTTGATGCAAACGTTGCATTTCACTGTAAGTTTTGATGTACGTGAAAATAATCATTAATCTTTAACATATACTCTCACCCTCCAAAAGGTGGTCATGGTTTGGAGGCTTGTGTGCCTCAATGACCCAGAGAGATATGCCAGCTGGAGTCAGGGCTTTAGGCTTTGACTCTTGGTAGGGTCACCTATGCCAAATAGATCAAAGGGTACAGGCCAGACTAAGAGTGGTCCCCTGGTCCTCCAGGTTCGGGGGTTCAGCTCAGGGCCAACAACCCTAAATGGTCTAACAAAATTGTTACGGAAACAGCAATGAAGAATCCTTTTACATCTGTGTGTGATGGTATTCCTGATTCTCCACCCGGGACTTGCATGACTGACAATAGTGAAAACCAAGAGGAAACTACTGGCACGATGAAGGAAGTCGAGAACACCGGCAGAGATGGAGGACCTTCTTTCCAGCCCAAAATGTCAGCGGCATAACGGGTAAAAATACACTCTCTCAGAATTTATGTGATGTGAGAGGTATCAACTAACAGTCTCGCTTTCAAGGACTCTACAAGTTATGTTCTCAGTATTACATTTTAGTTGCACATTGGTTGCTTGTCAGCAATTGTTCATGTATAGGTTTTTCATGAATTCTATCATTTCTTTTTCTGTAAATGCCTGCAAGAAAATGTATGTCAAGGTAGTATATTGTAACATTTAGGTACTTTGATAATAGATTTACTTTGGCTTTACCAGCCTGACAGCAGTAGATGTGATATCAAGACAAATAATTGAGCAAAGTCAAAGTGGATTTATGAAAAGAAAATCACGGAACATGCCGCCATCCGGTGGTGAAAGATTGTACTGCACTTTCAGAGACAAGAGGTTCTGCAGATGTTGGAACTCTGGAGAAGCACACACTAAGTGGTGCGGAAACTCAGCAGATTTGGCAGCATCTACAGAGGAAAATGAACAGTCAACATTTCAAGGTAAGACCCTTCGTCAGAACTGGAAGGGAAGGGGGAAGAAGCCAGAAAAAGGTGGTGGGTGGAGGGATAGGAGTACAAACTGGCAGGTGATAGATCTGCCAGCTTGTACTCCTATCCCTCCACCCATCCTCTTTTTCTGGCGTCTACGCCCTTCCCTTCCAGTTCTGATGAAGGGTCTTAGCTTGAAATGTTGACTGTTTATTTTCCTCTGTAGATGCTGACTGACATGCTGCGTTCCACTGTGTGTCTGTGTATACACACTTCGCTTTTAGTTTCTTTTAAAGTTATTATTTTTGTCCAATCCTTACTGAACTGGCATCACTAAAAGAAAAGTAACCTTAAATTGTCCTCTTTTAAAGATTTTTGTGGCCCATGGTGCTGATCCACAAAGCCACGGTGTCAGGTTTGATTTCTAATCTGTCATGGAATCTACACTCAGTGGCCACTTTATTAGATACACCTGGTGAAATCTTCTGCTGCCTGAGCCCATCCACTTCAAGGTTCAAGTGCTGTGTGCTCAGAGGTGCCCTTCTGCAAACCACTGTTGTAACACATGGTCATTTGAGTTACTTTTGTCTTCTAGTCAGCTTGAACCAGTCTAGCCATACTCTCTTGTCCTCTCTCATTAACAAGGCATTTTCACCCACAGACCCGATGCTCACTGGATGTTTTTTGAACTGTTCTCTGTAAATTCTAGAGACTGGTGTGCATGAAAATCCCAGGAGATCAACAGTTGGAGATACTCAAAACACCCCATCTGACACCAATAATCATTCTAAAGTCACTTATAGTCATTCATATTTCTTCCCCAGTCTGATGTTTCATCTGAACAACTCACCCTCTTGACTATGCTTTTATGAATTGAGTTGTTGCTATATGAATGGCTGATTAGATATTTGCATTAACTAGATGGTGTACCTGATAAAGCAGCCACTGAGTGTAAATACTTATTTCCTCAGTTGGTTAAATTTAATGGGTCAGTAGAGGGGGTTTACCCTGCTAACCCCCACTGTCACCAGTCTGGTAGTTATGCAATGGGACAGTGAAGAGGAAATATTACTCTTCAACTGACCTGCTCATGCTTGAGGTACACTTGGTTTGTAACCTTTAAACTTCAGTTGTACAGTTTCTGAACTTCCTTTCAATGGCATCCCCTTCAGATAGAAGATGACTGGAAGTACGTTGCCTTGGTGATTGATCGGATCTTCCTCTGGATCTTCATTCTGATGTGCATCTTGGGATCGACTGGCTCATTCCTGCAGCCACTGATGTCTGCGAATGAGACCTGAGCAGAGTCAGGGACTGTGTCGTAAACACAGACACTCCTTTTAAGACTGGGTAAAACACTGGGAGACCCTGTGAATTAAGAAGTTTGCAGAGGGAGGGTCGGGGTGCAGAAAGGGGAAGTTTTCTGGCGAAAATGTATATTTCTGCAAACTATCTGTCATCTTTTCTGCTTCACTTACTGACGCATGTGCTGTGTAAGCTTTGTTCTGATGTTAAAGGCCCATGGATATAGATGCATGTAAATATGTCATCAAATTTGACTTCAGAATCCAAGAAAGCAATTGCTAGGAAGACCAAATTCGATCAAGTTTCTCAGGTCGACTGAGCGATAGGGAAATGGAGGAAAAGAGTGTGGAATATAGAATTGTGAGTTATTTCCTTCAAGCAGATCTGAAACACTACATATTTATTGTGAAACGAGAGAAATAAAATGAAACAGTCGAAATTTGAAGCAAAGAATTAAAGTCTAAATGCTGACCGTCTACTTGGTATCAAATGGGCTCCGTGTTTCTTTACTCAGAGGGTGGTGTGAGTGTGACATGGAGAGTAGATAGGCTGATGGGCCTGTTTCTGTGCTCTATGACTCCATCTTCAGGTTTATTTTGTCCATGAGTTAGAAAATACACAAAACCACTCAATATAGGAACCATGCCTCCACAGTACTGTAATGGCTAAAATCAAAAGACAGATAAGAAAGAACAATAAATACAGGAAGCTAATGTTTACACCCATGTCGGACTATATTGTGAGAGCTTGTTTGCATGTAGTGTTGTCCACAAGTCAGGCACTCATAACCCGGCAAACAGCCTTCAGTTATTAAACAAAAACAGGAGCGAGCTTAGATCTGCAGCGTGCAAGAAGTGAAACCAGAGATAACTGTCAGTCACCAAGAGATTTACATTGTACAGATAGTTCAAATCACAGTGAACCAAGTCACAGCAGCAAGGATATCATGGTTTTGATGATCCCGTGGTTATTATAAGTGGGTGACAAGTAGGGAACCAAAATTGGCATTGCAACTTCTTATCTAGAAAAATTTCTTCAGCTAGAAGGTGGTGAATCTGTGAAATTCATTGACACAGTGGGCTATGAAGGCCAAGCCATTGGGTGTTTTAAAGTAGAGATTAATAAATTCTTGATTGATAAGGGGGTGAAGGTTACGGGGAGAAGGTGGGACAATCGCAATAGAATCAGGGCATGTTTCCACAAATTCACCTAACCAGCCTCATCTACCATCAAAAATCCAAGTGGACTCCTGAAAAAAAATCCAAGGCAATAAGTAACAATGAAACCAGGCTGGAAATGTTCTAACTGTAAAATTCCTCTTCGACTTACTTAGTGGGCACAAATGAAGAGACTGCTCTTGGCTTGAGAGGTGGCACTTTTCCACAAGGTAATTTGTGCCCCAGCCAGATGCACTGAGCAGCAATCACATCAACAGATTCACATGTACATCAAAGCATACAGTGAAATGTTGTTTGCATCAATGACCACCACAGTCTGAATATTTGCTGTAGACAGCCTGCAATGTCATCATGCTTGCAGTGCTACCAGAGCATGCCCACAACTTATTAGCCCTAACCTGTACACCTTTGGAAAGAGCACCTGCAGAAACCCCACACGTCCACAGGGAGAATGTAGAAACTCCTTACAGAGAGCAACAGGAATTGAGCCCCTGTGCTCGTACGATTCCCAGGTGGAAAGGTGCTGCTTGGACATACCAAAATGACTGGAAGTTAAGAAATGACACTAGAGTAAGTCAACATCTTCTGGGAAGTGGATGAGATGGGGAGAATCACTAGAGGCATTGAAGCCAAGACAGTTATATCAACCATTCAGTAATGAGAGCGTAATGGTGCTGTATATTGATATGGTGGACCCAACTGATGACAGGTAGCTGAATCAATTGATATATTCCTGACTAGCTATCTTATTCAAGCCCAACAGGACATGACTATGCACAGATCATTTAATCAAAACATTCACATTCAGGTGGAGTTGGGCTTGATTCATTTAGTCAGTACTAACTGGATTCTTGATCAGACAACAAACTAGTGATTTTACACAGAATGGGGAAGAGGAACACAAAAGATTCTGCAGATGCCAGAAATCCGGAGCAACACACACAAAATGCTGGAGGAATTCAGCAGGTCAGACAGCGATGATGGAAAGGAATAAACAGTCGATAGTTCAGGAATGGAATGGAAGCAGGAAGAGCTGGAATGCTTATGGAAAGGACGATTATTGGCAGGGAACATTCAGCTCAAGGAATCTTCCTCCCATCATAAACTGTGAGCTGAGAATGCATCCCTGACAGTTCCACTCCAATCAGTTCCATTTGCAGCTCTTCAGCACATGCAACAAGCCCATGACAGTCGTCACAGTGGCCACAGAGACCAAGTCATTGGGTTTATCTAAAGTGGAAGTTGATAGGTTTTTGATTAGTAGGGGTGTCAAAGGCTACAGGGAGAAGAGAGAAGAACAGGGTTGAGAAGGATAATAAATTGTGCTCATTCCACTCTAATTGTTCATTATGTTTTCCTGTGTACCTCTACCTTAAAAACAAAGAAATGCACCGCACAGTGGATGTGAAATACAGATTGAATGAGATTCAATCATTGTGGGTAAAGAAATACTGCCCTATTTGACCAAACAAATTGGAAAAACTAGGATGTCAACACAGTAAAGTTCATGACACAAGGTGACCTTTAATGTTTGATACACTTAAAATTGTTACACAACACACAACAGCTCCATTGTTCTCAAACCTATCATCTTCACTGAATATCTGAGAATCTTACATGCTACAATTCTCCAAGATCCCAAATGACAAATAGTCACATGAAGGGAGGAAAAAGAAGAATCCAAGGCAGCTTACCAAACTGCTGTGCAACATGGCACAATCCCAGGTCCCCACATGGAAGCAATTGTTGGGCGTCTACTAGAAAACTTAGTTGTCAGGGACCTTACCTCTGGTGGCAACACAGCAGTTAAATGGCAAGTTGACAAAGGCCAAACATGTCACTCAGAAGCTCATTGTCATAAGAAAAAAAATCATCACATTTTCCAAAGCCATGCAACTTGTTCAGCATGGACTGAACTGTAATACACACAGTAATGTTTAATAATTTGATGAAAAATAACAGATGTACATCTCCATTGGCAGAATACACAACATAAAAAGGCAGATCTGGAACTAAACTCTCAGTTGAGAAATACTCAGAATTGTAATTTAAAATCTATACAATTTCTATAAGAAAGCTGCTAGTAATTTTAAGTGCTGACTCAGGCCCCGTTTTTGTTTCAGGAGGGAGTAATAGAATTGTTAGAATTAGAGAAGCTTGAACAAGCTCCCCCTACTGGGAATAGCACTTAATAAATAGGACAAATAACAGCAAACTAAACATGTAACGTCTGACACATGCACAATTTGCTGCTGAAGTAAAGCCAAAAGAATCACAGGATCCAAACCTTCTAAATGTTCGTGACAACCAGGTCAGGCAGCTGACGATGGCAGTGTCTCAACTTGCAACAGAGTTAAACTATGACCTATGACAGCAGCAGTAGATCTTTTAAAATCAACAGGATTTTTTTTAATTAAACCAGTTATCTCAATCTTTTCCTTCAGATAAAGATACCCAGGACTCACACTAGGGCCATCTACTTACCAATGTAGTATTTACCCTACAATTATATTTCCTTTTAACACACACCAGTCTTTGGAGTTAACTACTCTGCCATGGACTCCCAGTTCTTTGCTTCTTGTAGCAGCTCCACAGGCTCCAGCCAACCAAGCTAAGGGGCTCCTCCAGCGAAAATGAGTTCCAGCGCAGCCTGGATGTCTCCTCCGGTTGCCTGCAGTGCGCGAAGGCTCAGCTCAGTATCCTGGATCCCCATGTCCCTCAGCTGCTGAAGCTGGGGCTGCCACTGGTTCTGCGGGAGGCAAACAGGCCATAGTCAGGTAGTAGTCCCCCTCCAGCTCCCTTCCGCATCAACCAAATAAAACAGAACTTGACATTAACACCTTCAGCAACATACACACAATGCTGGTGGATTCAGTGGGTTAAGCAACATCTCCCCTCCCTCCTGCTCCTCTCCTCTCTTCCTTTTTTCAGCCTTTACTTCTTCCACCTATCCCCTCCCAGACTTGTTCATTCCTCACCCACCCACGTTACCCCTCACCTGGTCTCACCAATCACCTGCCGGTTTGTGCACTTCCACCTCCCTTCACCTTCTGGATCCTGTCCTGTTCCTTTCCAGTAATGACAAATGGTCTTAGCCCTGTTTATTCCCCTCTATAGATGCTGTCTGACTTACTGAGTTCCTCCAGCAATCCGTGTGTGTTCAAGATTTTCAGCATCTGCAAAATCTGTTTAGCATATTTTTAGACACATCCCAAATGAGTTGTCACAGATCAGGTTGGGGTGTGTCTCAGGTTTTGCTCTAACACTGCCGTGGTCAGAAGTTTCTGAAACCTCCCGGTTTCAGCAGTGCACTCAAGAACTGTTAACTGGAGGCACTGACCTGAAGTGCCGAGATGTTGGAGGCTTGTAGTGCCTGCTGCAGGGCCTGGCTGAATATGTCGTGACTGATGGGGGCAGCTGACGGTGCGCCTGAATTCATCACCGGAGACAGACTTGATGATGTGCCCTGTGGGGAGGGAAGCACAGACCCAATTTGTTTAGAGAGATAACACAGTAACAGCCATTTTCTGTCCGAGCCTATGACACCCAATTACCCATGTGACCAATTAATCTACAAATTCACGTCTTTAGAATAAGGGAGGAAACCGGAGGAAGCCCACGTGGTCACGGAGAGAACGTACAAACTCCTTACTGACAGTGGCAGGAAGGAACCTGGATCGCTGGCTTCGTAACAGCGATATGCTACTGTGACCTCTGGTAGTGACAGAGGACACAGCCAAGAAGGGTTGGAGCACGAGTGGGAAACGTTGACCTACCTGCGTCCCAGTTGTTGGGGTGACAGCGCTGCTCTCTGGCGTACTGGCCAAGGCCAGCGCAGTTGCCAGCTCACTCTGAGTAATGGGTCGAGGTCCCACAGAACCACTGTAGCCCAAAGTAGCAGGGCGAGAGCCGGAGGTGTTGCTTGAGGAAGCAGTAGGCCGGGACTGTGAAGAAAGCAGAAAAGGTTTTAATCACGGATGGCAAGAATACTCCTTCAAGAGTCAATTAGAAACCAATCAAGATTCTGTCTGGATGCATGGTATGGCAACTGGCTGTGTTCGTGATTGCAAGAACAGCAGAGAGTTGTAGAGAAAGCTCAGCACATCACAGATCACAGGAACCAGCATCCTCTCGATGAACTGTTTATACCACTTCCTGCCTCAGCAAGGCACCCAGCATAATCAAAAACCCCATCTGGACATCCATTCTTCTCCCCTCTCCCATCAGGCAGAAGATACAAAAGCCTGAAAGCACATACAATCAGACTCGAGAACAGCTTCTATCCCACTCCTGTATGATAAATGTGGACTTTTGGCCTCACATCTGCCTTGTTAATGACCTTGCACTTTACTGTTTACCTGCACTACACTTTTTCAGTAGCTTTCATACTTTATTCTGCATTGTTATTGTTTTACCTTATTCTAGCTCAATGCACTGTGTGATGATTTGATCTGTATGAATTCTGCAAGGCAAGCTTTCCACTGCATTTTGGTGCACATGACCACAAAAAAACAAAAGCAATACCAAGAGGGTGAATGCATGCAGGTGTTTTCCCTCTCACAAACACAATGCTCCTCAGATGCTGGAAATCCAGAGCAATACCCACACAAAATGCTGGAGGGACACAGCAGGTCAGGCAACTTCTATGGAAATGAATAAACAGTCGACTGAAAAGGAAGGGGAAAGATGCCCGGATAAAAAGTGGGGGGGGGAGAAGGATAGCAAGAAAGTGATAGGTGAAGCCAGATGGGTGGGTGGGAAAGGAATCTGAGCAGAGTGGACCATGGGAGAACGTGAAGGAGGGCTGCTGGGGGAGCAATAGCCAGGTGAGATGAGGTAAGAGGCCAGCCTGGGTGGGAATAGAACTAGAGGTCATAAGTTTTGGGTGAAAGGTGAAATATTTAAGCGGAATCAGAGGTGAAACTTCACTCAGAGGGTGGTGCGAGAGTGGAACGAGCTGCCCACGGAGATGGTAGATGCAGATTCAATTGTAACATTTAAGAAAGGTTTGGACAGGTACATGGCTGGGAGGGGGAAGGGGGTGGTTATGGTCTTCATGCAAATAGATGGGACTAGACAGAAGATCTGGTCGGCATGGACTAGATGGGGCAAAGGGCTTGTTTCTGTCTCTGGTGCTCTATGTTTAACTATACATGCAAGCATTGCTATATCACAGCCAGGATAATAGGTGTTATACAGGCTCCAATGCCTCATCATTTATATTACAAGGTGCCTTTCACAGTAGCAAATGAGAGGGAAGCTCACAATGGCCCTATAGGGGTCATGCATCCTCCACTGTCAATGGGTAACATCCTCAGTGGATACAATAGAAACAAAATTCCATTTATACTACCAAGCACATTGGAGGGCTTGTGCATTTTGAGATACTGTTTAAACCCCCATAAATCAAGCAGCTACTTTGCACTAGTGAATTTTAAATAAGCCAAGAAGAAGTAGTTTTAAATAATTCAGAGGTTAGACCTCACAGAATAAAACATTTTCTTAAATTTAATTACTTAATACTTAAGCACAGGAAAGGAATGTATAGCTGTAAACATAAGTATATGAATTGCTTAGGGCCATTTTCCATGTGTAATAAGAGGTTAGACACAGACAGACACAGGCACAGACACACACTCAATTTCTGTGACCAGTTGGCACTTTATTTACCTGCTGAAATTCATCCTCATCGTCAGACAGACCATCAAAGAGGAATCCCCCTGAAACAGGAACCAGGGGAGAGTAACAAATTAAACTCCTAACAGGACACTTGAATGTGTGTGATTAGAACACAGAACAGTACAACACAGCAAAGCCCTTTGGCCCACAATGTTCTGATGACCTTTCAATCTACTGCACAATCAATCTTAACGCTTCCCTCCCACACAGTCCTTTTTTCTTTCATCCATGAGCCTATCCAAGACTCTTAAGTGTCTCTGGTGTATCTGCCTCTACCACCACCCCTGGCAGTGCGTTCCACACCCACCATTCCATGTTAATGGTGACACCCCCTATACATTCCTCCAATCACCTTATAACTACGTCCTTCTGTATTTGCCTTTGCCATGTTGAAATAAAAGCACTGGCTGACCACTCAATGTTTGCCTTTTCTCACACCTCTATCAAGTCGCCTCTTAACCTCCTTCACTCCAAAGAGAAAAGGCCCAGCTTGCTCAACCTTTGCTTATTAGACAGGCTCTCTAATCCACACGGAATCTCCTCTGCACTCTCTCAAAAGCTTCCTCTGCACTCTCTCAAAAGCTTCCACATTCTTCCTATACAGAGATGGCCAAAGTTGTATACAATACTCCAAGTGTGACCTCACCGTATTCAGTGCCCTGATTGACGAAGGCCAGCATGCCAAACACCTTCTTCAGCATCCTATCTACCTGTGATGCCACTCTGAGGGAACTATATAACTAGCTGCTAGGTTCCTCTGTTGTACAACACTCCCTAGGGCCCTGATATTCACTGTGAAAGTCCTACAACATTATCATCCAAATAGTTGAAATGATGACAAACAACAGTGGACCCAGAACCAATCCCTGCAACACAATATTGGTCACTGGTCTTCAATCTGAAAAACTCCCCTCCACTACCTCTCTCTGCCTCCTACCACCAAGCAAATGTATCTGGTCAGCCATGGGATCTCACTTTCCAGACAAGCCTACTGGGTGATTCTGTATGTATATAGTGCTTGACTCATAGCAAGATTAGCAGACTATAAGTCTGGATGGTGTCTTGTCTTAAAGAATAACTGGAACGAGAAACATTGGGAGCTTGGATTAAACCAACTTGTGCAAATTAGCCTTGGTTAACAAGATGACTTATGGCATGGGGTACATTCTATCAACTGTGACCATGTCCAACCTGATCCATTCATCTCAATATCAGAAAAACTGCGCCCTTCATTGGCTGAGGGAAGCAAACCAAACACAATAAAAGCCCACTGAGACTAGAAGTACAGAATAACCATTTGGGGAATTAAGTACAATATGATAAAGTAGGCAAGTATTGTGCAACTGGCCAAAGTAGCAATCTTGATGTGTTGGCAATAACTGATTTTAGCAGAAATTGTTAGCAGAGGACAAGTAGAATTCTCAAAAAGAAAGGAGAGAGGATATGAAAGAATCACATGGAAAATGGAAAGCCAGTTTTCCCCTTTCAGGCACTGACAGACCTGTTTGACTTCTGGTAACACAGGTTCCTTCCCCTTGTTACAAACCTTCTGCTGTAGCAGAAAATGGAAAATAAGTGTTGGAAGTCTTGTCACAAAACAGCAGTGGACCCAGGCCAGGAGCAAATAGTGTTAACCCATTTGCTACTGTTTTATCCAGCCTGACTGTCCAAAGAAGACTTGCTGCTAAAATAATAACCAGCCCCTTCATCTATAAACTAACAGGTCATGATATGAAAAGGGGTCAATAAGTGAAATGACTGTGACTGGCCTTTTGTCCACTTTGTTTTCACAAATCTCTAGGAGCTCTGCATATCTTCACTTCTAGGCAGCTTTCATCCCCTACTTTGTACACTATAGGTTACCTTGGCTTCATTGCTTAGACAGGAATCTCAAACTTTTGCTGACAAGGCATCTTGGATGAGTGTACCATGTGAAAATGCTGTGAGGTATATATATTTTAAGTTTTTGAACAGGTATAGTCCTTACCTGGCACCTCACTGTACGAGCTAGATGGGATATTCCTGGAGTTGCCGCCAGCAGCTGGAGGAGGGGTAGTGCCGGTCACAGAGTGTAGGACCAGCACCATTGCATTGACCAGTGCAGGGTGTGAGGAAATTAACCTGATAGGGGAGACCACACACATGAAAATCAAAGCAGTTCCATGTTAAGGCAACCCAATTTATTTCCTTTGTACAACATGCAAAGCCTCACACTCTGTCCCTATTGTCAGTCCAATCAATGTCTCCCAAGATACCAGAGAAGTGAAATCTTACTGGGCTGGTTCCTGTAATATTTGTCTTGATTTGGGACTCAGGTATACATTGGTATGTGTAAGCTTGTATATTCTTCTGTGACCAAGTTGGTTTCCCCCTGGGCTGCTGTTTCCTTGTAGATAAAGGTATTGAGACTGGTTGTTGTCAAGTCATTAAAGCACAGAGCAGGCCCATCAAGTCTGCGCTGGCCATTTTCTCTAATCCATTTTGTTCTCCCTACATTCCCAGAGTTCTGACGAAGGGGCTTAGCCAAAACCTTTACCATTCATTTTCCTCCACAGCTGCTGCCCAGCCCAGTGAGTTCCTCCAGCACCTTGTGTGCACTGAATTAGATTTCCAGCATCTGTAGTCACTCTTCTGTCTATGTTTTAGTTATTCAGAGATACAGCATAGAACAGGCCCTGCTGGGCCAGTGAGGCACATTCCCAGCAACCCACCTATTTCACCCTAGCCTAATCACAGGACAATTTACAATGACCAACCCACTAACCAGTACATCTTTGGAATGTGAGAGAAAAGCCACATGTTCAGGGGATGACATACAAACTCCTTACATACAGTGGTGGAGTTGCACTCCGAACTCTGACACCCCACCCCAAGCTGTAATAGCATCGAGCCAACCTCTGCACTACCATGGCTCCCCTCCCGTCAACTTTCTGAGCTCCTGCTGTCTATTTCCCACATTTTCTTTCCTAACAACCAGCTTTTTTTTTGCCATGGATTTCAATAGAAAGAAAATGGCTGAGATTCAAGAAAAGTGCACTAAAAGTTACCCATAATGTAAATGGGCAGCATGAGACTCAGGGAAAGTTTCTGAACAGTCCATTAATCCATAAACACTACTTTGTTATTCATTTGTTTCTACTAATTTATAATACAAAAACAAAATTACTACATTACTAATGCAAAACAACAAATTTCCCATCAAGTGAGTGATAATAAATCTGATTCTGAATCTGTAGTCTTGCATTTCTGGGCAACAGCTGAATTAAACCAAACACAGCTTGAATCTAGGTTTAAAAAATCTAAATAAATGATCCATTAATTCAGTAAAGATCTACCAAGGACTGCTCACCAATAGAGGTCAACAGACAAAATAGACAATCGGACACTGGAAATTGAACTCAGAAAATTAAAAATCAGCACTTACGTGTCCAGTAGGCTTGGGTCAGTGAAAAGCACAAATAGATCTTTGTCTTGAAGTACACCTGGTTCAAAAACAGACAAAAATTAACAAGGATCAAATAAAACCCAACACTTAGACCTAGTTTAATAGGGTTTACATTGCTGAAGTGTTGAAGTCTCCCCAAATCTCCACCTCAGTAGGTTTAAGAACCTTATTAATCAAGTGATTATTAGTTACCCACTATCTACAATGCTTTCAAATGGGAACACGAGACCCTGCAGATTCTAGATATCCGAAGTGACACAGACAAAATGCCGGATGAATTCAGAATGTTTCTCTGATGCTATCCACTCTCTCCCCTCTCCCTGCACCCTTCTCATGCTCAGTGTACATTAGAGACACATATCAGACTCAGGGTTACCATCACTCATGTATGTGATGAATTGTGGAAGCAGTACAGTGCAATACATAAAATTACTACAGTACTGTGCAAAAGTACTAGGCACCCCAGCAACATACATGTGTCCAAGACTTTTGCACAGTACTGTACTTATTGTAACTTATAGCCTTTATTATGTATTGCACTGTACTGCTGCCACAGAACAACAAATTTCATGAAATATGATGGTGATATTAAACCTGATCATGATTCTGTCACAAAGGCAGTTCACTGTAATGGCACCATAGTAGCGTAGCAATTAGCGCAATGCTACTATTGTTCAGGGCACCAGGAGTTCAGAGCTCAATCTGATGCCATCTGTAAGGAGTTTGTACATGCTCCCCATGAATGTGTGGGTTTCCTTGGGGTGCTCTGGTTCCCTCCCACAGTCTAAAGATGTACCTGTCAGCAGGTTAATTGGTCATTGTAAATTGTCCCGTGATCAGACTAGGATTTAATCAGTGGGGTCCAGGCGGCACAGCTTTATCTACAGAGGGTCAACATTTCAGGCTGAGACCCATCATTAGGACACTTCTGTGTTCGAAAATAAATTAAAATAATGTGAAGGGATACTATCACTACAAGGTATAGATTTGTATGGTAAAGGTTACTCAAGGGTCTGAGTAAGGATGGCAGCCACTACAACACCTCAGGTAGGAAATCTCAGTAACTCAGCTGAAAAACAGAATCCAAAAACTGTATCTCACCTACAGAACAGAAAATGAAATCTGGGAGCCCTCGGTTTGCAAACATCCAACTTATGGACAGTCCTTACAATGGGCAAAGTGTTTGGGAATCTGTCAGGGAGGATTTCCCCCACTGCTGCAGACAACTTCTGCCAGGTGAGTACAAGGCATTTCCACGTGCCTTCTCTCCCACACTGCCCCTTGCCTACATCCAGAGCAGACTCACTGAGACAGTGAAGCAGGCTGGCCCCCACTCTCACCTCACAGCTGTTTCTGTGATGCTCTCGCATGCACTGCTTTTGCTTTTAGAGATACAGCACGCTAACAGGCCCTGCTGGCCCAATGAGCCCACGCTGCCCAGTTACACCCATGACAAAAGAATGAGGGGAGATTTGATAGAAGTATACAAAATTATAGGGGGTATAGATAAGGGAAACGCAAGCAGGCTTTTTCCACTGAGACTGTGAGAGACTAAAATTAGAGGTCATGGGTTAAGGGTGAAAGGTGAAATGTTTAAGGGGAACAGGAAGGGAAATTTCTTCACTCAAAGAGTGGTGAGTGTGGAACGTGCTGCCAGCAGAAATGGTGGATGCGGGCTCAATTTCAACATTTAAGAATAATTTGGACAAGTACATGGATGGGAGGGGTATACAGGGATATGGTCTAGGTGCAAATTGTTGGGATTGGCAGATTAATAGTTCTGCATTGACTAGATTGGCCAAAAGTCCTGCTTGTGTACTGTAGTGTTCCTTGAGTCTATGACCACAAAACAGATGAATAAATGAACACAGAAGTGTCCTAATGATGGGTCTCAGCCTGAAATCTTCACCGTTTATTCCCCTTCATACTGATGACCTTCTCCTGAAAGAAGTGTAGGGCATGTGACAGCAAATCCCATGGTACTGAACAAGGTGAAGGAACAAATCAGCATGGTGTGTGACTTGAGGCAACAGTAACACATGTGTACTTTGAACAATGACTCAGCATTGTTGCTTGAAAAAACAAGGATGAATATTCAAACTTACCTAAAGCAATGGGATCATTGCTGAGACCTGGTGTAGCAACAATAATCTGGTCCAGTGACTCCTTATTACCCAGCATCTTGAAAACCTGTAATTGAACCAATTCAGCTACTTTAAAGAAATTCTGCAGATGCTGGAAATCCAGAGTAACACACACAAAATACTGGAGGAACTCAGTAGGTCAGGCAGCATCTATGGAAGGGAATAAACAGTTGAAGCTTTGACCAAGACCCTTCAACGGGACTGGAAAGGAAGGGGGAGAAGCCAGAATAAGGTCGTGGAGTGAGGGGAGGGAGTACAAGATGCAAGGTGATAGTCTGTGGAATTCAGAAGAATGGGGGTGAAGGGGTGGGGTCTCACTGAAACTTATCAAATGTTGAAAAGTCTCAATAGAGTGGATGTGAAGGGGATGTTTCCTATGGTGGGGGACTGTAAGACCAGAGGCCACAGCCTCACAATAGAGGGACATTCATTTAGGGCAGAGATGAGGAGAAATTCATTAAGCCAGAGAGTAGATCTGTGGAATTCTTTGCCACAGGTGGCTGTGGAGGCCACGTCATTGGGTATATATAAGACAGAGGTTGTCTTGCTAAACTATTGTAAACTATTGCTTCAAGTGTTTGACCTTCCCAAATACACAGAACGTAGAACTTTACAGCATAGTACAGCCCCTTCAGCACACAATATGCTGACCTTATAACCTACTCTAAGATCAATCTAATCCTTCCCTCCTACACAGCCCTCTATATTTCAATAATCCATGTACCTGTCTGAGAGTTTCTTAAATGTACCTAATGCGTTTGCCTCGACCATCACCTCTGACAGGGCACATCCACCACTCCGTGTTAAAAAAACACTTAACTCTGACATCCCCTCATACTTTCCCATAATCGCCTTAAAATTATGTCCCCTCGTGTTAGCCATTTCTGCCCCAGAAAAACAGTTGTTGGTTACACTCGATCTATGCCTCTCATCTTCTGTACACCTCAAGAAAGACACCTGTTTTCCTTCACTTCAAAGAGAAAAACAATAGCTCACTCAACCTATTCTTCCTATACATCTTCAAACTGAATCCCTCTCACCATTTTTGCACCTTGCTTGCAAACTGCAAAATGTACCCCTGCTATGAACATGATCAACTTTACAGTCCCTGTAAACTTTTCATATCTGAAAGCAACAGGGAAAAAAGCCTTTGCTCCCAGCATTTTCACTTACCGCCTCCCTGTAGGCAGGGCTGGCGTGAAGCGCTGCCTGGAGTACACGGAACTCACGCGCTGCCGCAGCCTGGTCCACGGGCTCTGTAAAGCAGCAACATAATAAATGTTTCTGGTGCTCCTGGAGCGGGCAAGGGTAAAACCAATTCACATCTTATCACAGTTCCCTTGATTTCCCTTCTTTTAACCCAAGTTCCCTGGAATTCAACAGGGAATGACTTTTCTTGATTGATGCCAGTAATGATACTTCAAATACTTCTGATGAAAACTCATCGATTCCAAGCATTAGTTCTATTTCTTTCCACATAGGAGCTGCCTGATTGAGTACGTCTAGCATTTTGTTTTTATTTATTATTGAGCAAAATAGGCTCTTCTGTCCCTTTGAGCTGTGCCACCAAGCAATCCCCTGAATTTAGTCCTAGCTGAATCACAGGACAACTTACAATGACCAATTAACCTACCTAACCTATGTCTTTGGACTGTGGCAGAAAACCAGAGCACCCAAAGGAAACCCACGCCGTCATGGGGAGATGTACAAACTTCTTATAGGCAGCAGTGGGAATTGAACCTGGATCGCCTGTACTGTAAAGTGTTGTGCTGGCCCAGGCATGGGCAAACTACGGCCCGGGGGCCATATGCGGCCCGTTAAGCTTTTTAATCCGGCCCGCAGAACTTGATGAAATTATATTAATAAACCTTATTAACGTTTTTTTCCCCGCAATTCTGGCGTTTTCGCCACAACAAAACTAAATCCAGACTTTGATGCGCTGGCTAAAAAGGGAGACCAACAACACTGTTCCCACTGAAATTAAAAATAAGTTTCTTCATTGTGTTATGTAAAAAAATGCATTTGAAAATATTTTTTTCAATAAACCTTACATGTTACATGTCATTTCTGTTAAGTGATGGACATGAGTAGTGCGCAGATGCACGTACGTTCTCAAAATAAAAAATGCGCTCCAGATCAAATAACGGGCTCCGCATACTGGCGCGCTGTCACTGTTCTGTCCTTGTGCTGGTCGTTGTTGAGTTTTGGCACAGGGGATAATTGAATAAGAAGGAGCAGGACAAGTAGACCTGCATCTCCTACCGTTTTTGAAATAAAGACAGTCAGGAGGAGAGTGATGATGATAATATCTTGAAGGATAACAGAATTTTCAGTGCTTTAAAATAATAACTGTTACTATTAAAAAAAGCTGTATTTTATTCATTTAATTTTCAGTGTTTTAAAAGTCATTTCAATAAATAGCTAAATACCATGGGACTTCAAAGACAGATATTTTGTTGTAATGCATTTGTTCATTTTCAATTGAAATTAAAGCACATGTTTTCTACATATCCCATGATATTTTATTTTCTCTTATGAGGTGTATTACCAAAACAATCCGTCCATCTGCTCCTGGTCTGGCCCCCCTGCCAAATTTTAGAACCCTTTGTGGCCCACAAGTCAAAAAGTTTGCCCACCCCTGTGCTAGCCACTAAGCTACTATACCAACCCTATTTAAAACATTTAAATGAGAGACAAATGAGGCTTACACTGAAACCAGAAATCTCTTCTTCTCCATCCAACTATATTTTAAATTGGGATCCTCCATTGGTTGAGGTCAACCATTGATGTTGCGTCCTAGCTGTCTATATACACAAGCCAGGGCAGTACAATGCAGAGAGCTCCCCCTCTCCATGCAATTGATAAATCCAAATGAACAGTAGAGTCTGATACAGTTTGGCACCAGCACATCACAGGTGTTACCAGTCAGCATTGTACTTAACTTGGGACTGACTGCCCCAGGGCGTCCAGCTCTGGATTTTTTCCTCAGGGTTCACTCCCGAAGCCTTCCCCATGAGTGGGTATAACCACAGTTTACAATCGGGAGTTTTCCTTCTCCTAGATGAGCTACCAACAGTGGCCGATGACCCCCATCTGCTCAAAGCAAATAGTTTTAAGGCACCAGTGACCAGCCTTCCCCCCTTCTCCTGTCAGTAGAAACGATTCAGTAGCTAAGCTACACCTGAAGGCCAGGAGATAGACTTGGGTATCAGAGGCTATTTGAGATGCATGCCATTGGTAGCATTTAATAAACAGGTAGTGCGAGCTTATCCCCACTGCTCCCCGCCCCCTGGCTATAACAACCTTATGGAAAGTTAAAGCTCAAAATACTCAATTAAAACCTCCTCCAATGTTTCTACACTATACAAGCTCCCGTCCCATCCTCTTAATCTCATCCTTGGTATATTTTTGTTACTCTTGTTGATCCATAAGAACATAAGATATAGGAGCAGAAGTAGGCCACTTGGCTCATCGAGTCTGCTCCGCCATTCAATCATGGGCTGAAACAATTCTTCCAGTCATCTCCACTCCCCTGCTTTCAACCCATACCCTTTGAGGCCCTGGCTAATCAAGAACCTATCTATCTCTGCCTTAAATACACCCAATGACTTGGCCTCCACAGCCACTCATGGCAACAAATTCAACAGATTTCCCACCCTCTGACTCAAGTAATTTCTCTGCATCTCAGTTCTAAAAGGATGTCCTTCAATCCTGAAGTCGTGTCCTCTTGTCCTAGAATCCCCTACCATGGGAAATAACTTTGCCATATCTAATCTGGTCAGGCCTTTTAACATTCTGAATGTTTATACGAGATCCCCCACCTCATTCTCCTGAACTCCAGGGAATATAGACCAAGAGCTGCCAGGCGTTCCTCATTGGTAACCCTTTCATTCCTGGAATCATTCTCGTGAATCTTCTCTGAACCTTCTCCAATGTCAGTATATCCTTTCTAAAATAAGGAGTCCAAAACTACACGCAATACTCCAAGTGTGGTCTCTCGAGTGCCTTATAGAGCCTCAACATCACATCCTTGCTCTTATACTCTATACCTCTAGAAATGAATGCCAACATTGCAGTCACCTTCTTCACAACCGACTCAACCTGGAGGTTAACCTTTAGGGTACCTTGCAAAAGGACCCCCAAGTCCCTTTGCATCTCTGCATTTTGAATTCTCTCCCCATCTAAATAATAGTCTGCCTGTTTATTTCTTCCACCAAAGTACATGACCATACACTTTCCAACATTGTATTTCATTTGCTACTTCTTTGCCCATCCCTCTAAACTATCTAAGTCTCTCTGTTTCCTCAACACTACCTGCTCCTCCACCCTCAGACTATTAAGCTTCCGGAGCACCTTCTCAATCCTAATTTTCACTGCACAAACTTCACTTCCTTGACATTCTTGAATGTCCAGTATACTGCAGACGTCTTCCACTGTGGAGACTGATGCAAAATATGCATTCAGTTCCTCTGCCATCTCTGCATATCTCATTACAAATATCTCCAGCATCATTTTGTACAGGTCCTATATCTATCCTTGACTCTCTTTTACCCTTTATATATGTAACATGCAAGTATATTTAAAAAAGCTTTTAGTTTCTTCTTTGATATTAGTCACCAGCTTCCTCTCATAGTTCATCTTTTCCTTCTGAATGACCTTCTTAGTTTCCTTCTGCAAGTTTTTAAAAGCTTCTCAATCCTCTAACTTCCCACTAGCTCTGGTTTCCTTGGATGACCATCTTTTGCTTTTATTTTGGCTCTGACTTCACTTGTCAGCCACGGTAGTGTCCTTCTTCCATTTGAAAATTTCTTCTTATTTAGAATATATCTTTCTTGCACTTCCCTCATTTTTTTGCAGAAACTCCAACCATTGCTGCTCTGCTCTCTTTCCTGCAAATGTCCCTTTCCAATCAACTTCGGCCAGTTCCCCTCTCATGCCATTGCAATTTCCTTTATTCCACTGAAATACCGACACATTGGATTTTACTTTTTCCCTCTCAGATTTCAATGTGAACTCAATCATATTGTGATCACTGCTCCCTCAGGGTTCCTTAACCTTAAGCTCTCTTATCACCTCCAGATCTTTGCACAACACCCAATCCCGCACAGCTGATCACCTAGTGGGCTCAACAACAAGCTGCTCTAAAAAGCAAAGCCATCCGTTAGACATTCTACAAATTCTCTCTCGAGATTCAGTACTGACCTGGTTTTTCAATCAACTTTCATGTTAAAGTCCCCAACAATTATCATGACATTGCCTTTCTGACACCTTTTCTATCTCCTGCTGTAACTTGTATCCACATCCCGGCTCCTGTTTGGAGGCCTGTATACAACTGCCATTAGGGTACTTTTACCCTTGCCATTTCTTAACTCAACCCATAGAGACTCTACACCTTCCAATCCTATGTCATCTCTTTCCAATGATTTAATATTATTTCTTATTCACAGAGCCACACCACCCCCTCTGCCTACTAACCTATCTTTCCAATACACCGTATAACCTTGGACATTCAGCTCCAATGGCAGCCAAGTTTCGGAGCTGGCCACAACGTCATATTTGCCAATCTGTAGCTGAATTTCAAGATCGTCCATTTTATTCCTTATGCTGCGTGCATTCAAATAACAACACTCTCAGTCCAGTATTTGTTCCTTTCTGTTTTAACTGCACCATGCCTCTATTGCCCTGTAACTCAGAAACATAGAAAACCTACAGCACAATACAGGCCCTTCGGCCTACAAAGTTGTGCCGAACATGTCCCTACCTTAGAAATTACTAGGGTTACCCACAGCCCTCTATTTTTCTAAGCTCCATGTATCTATCCAAAAGACTCTTAAAAGACCCTATCGTATCTGCCTCCACCACTGTTGCCGGCAACCCATTCCACGCACTCACCACTCTCTGCGTAAAAACTTACCCCTGACATCTCCTACCTATTCCCCAGCACCTTAAACCTGTGCCTCTTGTGGCAGCCATTTCAGCTCTGGGAAAAAGCCTCTGACTATCCACACGATCAATGCCTCTCATCATCTTATACACCTCTATCAGGTCTCCTCTCATCCTCCGTCGCTCTAAGGAGAAAAGGCCGAGTTCACTCAACCTGTTTTCATAAGACATGCTCCCCAATCCAGGCAACGTCCTTGTAAATCTCCTCTGCACCCTTTCTATGGTTTCCACATCCTTCCTGTAGTGAGGCGACCAGAACTGAGCACAGTACTCCAAGTGGGGTCTGACCAGGGTCCTATGCAGCTGCAACATTACCTCTTGGCTCCTAAATTCAATTCCACGATTGATGAAGGCCAATAAACCATATGCATTCTTAACCACAGAGTCAACCTGCGCTGCTGCCCTGCACGTCCTATGGACTCGGACCCCAAGATCCCTCTGATCCTCCACACTGCCAAGAGTTTTACCATTAATACTATATTCTGCCATCATATTCAACCTACCAAAATGAACTACCTCACACTTATCTGGGTTGAACTCCATCTGCCACTTCTCAGCCCAGTTTTGCATCCTATCAATGTCCCGCTGTAACCTCTGACAGCCCTCCACACTATCCACAACACCCGCAACCTTTGTGTCATCAACAAACTTACTCCACTTCCTCATCCAGGTCATTTATAAATATCATGAAGAGAAGGGGTCCCAGAACAGATCCCGAGGGCACTGCACTGGTGACTGACCTCCATGCAGAATGCCACTGGCTGTGATTATGCCTCATCTCCTGCCTGTTCTTTCTATAATCTCTGTTGCACACTATCTTGGATTTACTTCTGATCGAACTTAACCTAAATCTATCTATCCGGGGAGATACAGCATGGCGACTACTGCAGCTTGTAGTTCCAAGTTTTTCTAGTTTAAAAAAAAGTATATTTTTATTTTCCTAATGAATTAATAGTCTAATCACTCATAAACCGCTAGTAATATTTCAAACCAGGTTTCTCTTCTGGCTCCGGCCAGGACTTCTTCAGAACGTGGATAGTGGAGCCGGCTTGAATCCCATAGAAATCCAGTGTCTGTTCATCTTTCAGTTTCCGCCCGCAGTACACCAGTTCTGTAACATCAATCGGTTCACCATATCAGTAAACAGTTCATCTCCCCCCAGCTCTCTACCCCACACCCTCCCTCCCCCTGCCCCGGACAGTACCGCCCTCAGTCCCCGGCTTTTCGCTTTACCGATCAGCCCGGGGGCCGGCGCGGCTCCGGGTAGCTTGTCGGAGATCAGCTCCTTGAGGGCGGAGATGCGGAGGCCACCGCCGAGCCCTGGCGGAAGCTCCTCGGGCAACGGCAGCACCACCCTGGGGGCCCGCGGCTGCTCAGCCAATTTCACAGCGATACTGTCGGGGCGCATCCTCCTAGGGGCACAGGACAGTCCGAGGCTCCGGAGTAGTCAGCAGGCCTCACTGTTGCCGGGAGACACGGCCCGGAAATCAAACTGTTGGTCTCGTCACCGCACAGGAAATTACCTCAGCGCTTCCAGAGAAAAATAGGAGTTAAAAGGGTAAATAAAAATAAGCAAAAGAGAAACACGCAAGTGATGATTATCGGGAGCATTGGCGCATTTGTTTCTTCTTTTAATTTTTATTTCATTTATTTAAACAAATAGACTTAAGGATTGGCAACAGACACAAAAATGCTGGAGGAACTCAGCAGGCCAAGCAGCATGAAATGGTTAAAAGTACAGTCGACGTTTCAGGCCGAGACCATTCCGCAGGTCTGGCTTTTTTGTCACCTGTGTATGTCACACTCAGGACTGCATGGCCAGATTCTTCTCCAATTCCAACCACAAGTTTGAGAAAGTGCAGTGCAGGTAGATAAGTTAGGTGCAAGGTCTATGATGAGAGACTGAAAGAGATGACACACAGGCAAAGCTTTTCATAGCTTGCCTTCTGTTTAAATTTTAAAGACTCAGAATGGATGGCACTGTAATGCAGCAGGTAGTTTAACTAGAACTGGAATTGGTTTATTATTGTCAGATGTACCATGTTACAGTGAAAAGCTTAGCTTTGTTTGCAAGTCATCCAGACAGATCATTTCAACTGTATGCTTGGAATCAGTATATTATTATCACATGTACTGACATCTTCCATACTGTGCCTGCAGATCATTTCAGTGTAGAAGTTATTGAGGTAGTGCAAGATAAAATGATAACAATGCAGAACAATGTATCTCAGCACATATAACAGTAGAGTCATAGCACAGAAATAGGCCCTTCAGCCCATCTAGTCCATGCTGAACCATTTACACTGCCTACTCCCATTGGCCTGCACCAGGACCATAGCTCTCCATACCCCTACCATCCATGTATCTATCCAAACTTCTCTTAAATGTTGAAATTGAGTTCACATTCACCACTTATGCTGGCAGTTCATTCCATACTCTCAGGACCCTCTGAGTGAAGAAGATCCCCCTCATGTTCCTGTTAAACTTTTCACCTTTCACCCTTAACCCATGACCTCTAGCTGTCCCACCCAATCACAGTGGAAAAAGCATGCTTTCATTTACCCTATCTATGCCTATCATAATTTTATATGCCTCTATCAAATCTCCCCTCAATTTCTACATTCCAAGGAATAAAGACCTAACCTAGTCAAGCTTTCCTTGTAACTCAGGTTCTCCTTGTAACGTCCTGGCAACGTTCTTGTAATAATAATAATAAACCAACAATAATTGTCTGGGATCAGACGTTTAAGTTGCAGAGAAGGGGGAGAGGTGGGAGTGTCTGAAACAAAACGTTTGATTTCCAGCTCTTTTTAGGTCTCTTGACTTGGAGGCTCTTGACTCTTGACCCTTCTTCTACCAGAGATGCTGCCTGACCTGCTGAGTTTTTCCAGCATCTGTTTAGAAGGCTGGAAGTATAAGAAGATTCAGCACGTCACTGAAGACTGTTACAAACTTTTACAGGTGTACAGTTGAAAGCATTCTAACTTGTTGAAATGGGAACTCCAATGCACAGGAACACAGGAGTCTATAGAGAATGGCGGACTCGGCCAATTCCATCAGAAGTAGAGCCCTTCCCAACATTAAGGAACTGTCTCAGGAGGTCTCTTCACACTGTTACCATCAGCCAGGGGGTACAGGAGCCTGAAGACTTAAGGTAAAACAGCAACTTCTCACTGTCTTCAGGTTCTTAAACCAACCTGAAATCCCTAATTTTGCCCTGGACTATATTTCCCTAAACTTGTATCAATTTTGTTAAGTTACTTTGTCATGTAAGTTATATTAATTTAAGTTTGGTTCCTTAAGGTTTTCATAGACAGGTGGTAATGGGGACAAGCTCCCACTGCTTATTAAATGCTCCCTATGGTGTGCACCTCAGACTCTGACAACCAAGTCCAGCTCATGGCCTTCATGTGTAGCTTCAGTACTAAACCCAGCGGAACTATTTCTACTGACAGGAGAAGGGGAAAAGTCGGGTTACCGGCACCTTAAAACCAGTCACTTTAGGCAGATGGGGCATGTTAGCTGTGATTGCAGCTTAGAGAAGGGAAACTCTGATCTCAAACCTCGGCTCCCTTGCAGCTCTACCCACTCACGGAAAAGGCTTCAGGAGCAAACCCGAGGAAGACTCCAGAGCTGGAGTCTCTAAGGCAATCTTACATGCGGAAAACTCCAGAGCTCCTACATTCAGTTCAATGCCGGCTGGCAACTCCTGCGACATAATACTAGTGCCAAACTGCATTGGTCTTTGCCGTTCCTTTGAATTCATTACCTGTGTGGAGAGGGGGAGCCTGCCGCATGGGCAACAGCTTGTTCTCCATATCGTACTGCTCTGGTTTGTTTGCATATCACTTAGACAGCTAGGACCCAACATCTATGGGCAAGCCCAACCAACAGAGGACCTTGAACTTAGCTGCGTGTTAAACTATATGATCTTTCTATTTCTGGCCTTACTAGCACATGGTACGGGTAGCAATCCTGAAATCACAACCCTGGAGTTCCTGTCTTTAACTTAGCACCTAATTCCCTATACTCACTTTGCAGAGTCTCTTCACCCATCCCATCCACATCATTGGTGCCAATGTGGACCACAACCTCTGACTGCTCACCCTCCCACTCAAGAATGTGGACTTGATTCAAGATGTCCCTGACCCTGGCACCCAGGAGGCATCAAACCTTCTAGGAATCTCGTTTTCATCCACAGAACTTCCTTTCTGTTCCCATAACAAACAAATCCCCTATCAGTGCAGCCTCCCTCTTCTCCCCACTTCCCTTCTGAGCCACAGAACCAGACTTAGTGCCAGTGACCTGACCATTGTGGCTAGGTTGTAACCTCTGCTAGGTTATCCCCACAACAGTATCCAAAGCATTAATCCTTTTGAGGGGGATGGCCACAGGGGTACTCTGCACTGGCTGCCTATCCCCTTATTCCTCCTGATGGTCACCCAGTTACCTGTGCCCTGCACCTTGGGTGTAACTAATTCCCAGTATGTCCTGTCTATCAACCCCTCAGCCTCCTGAATAGTCCAGAGTTCATCCAGTTCCAGTTCCTACTCTATTTATATTAGTGTCATGAGTATAAATGCCATTACAATGAGCTGTTTGCAGCAGCACATATGAGGAAGCATACAGGAGCAAGATAGATCAGCTGGTTGAGCGGTGTTGCAACAACAACCAACAACGTCAGTAGGACCATGGAATTGATTGTTCACTTCAGCAGAGGAAGTCGAGGAAACACACACCTGCCCTCATTGAGGGATCAGCAGTGGAAAGGATGAGCAGTTTCATGTTCCTGGGCGTCAGCATCTCTGAGGATCTATCCTGGACCCAATATATTGATGCAATTACAGAAAAGACATGACAGCAGTTATATTTAATTGGGAGTTTGAGGAGAATTGGTATATCACCAAAGACTTTCGCAAACTTCCACAGATTTACAGTGGAGGGCATTCTAACTGGTTGCATCACTATTTGGTATGCACAGGATTGTAAAATGCTGCAGAAAGTTGTAAACTCTGCCAACTCTTCATGGCCACTAGCCTCCATAGTATTGAGGACACTTTCAAAAGACAATGCCTCAAAAAGGCAGCATCTGTCATTAAAGACCCCTATTACCCAGGACATTGCCTCTTCTCATTGTTACCATTAAGGAGGAGGGACAGGAGCCTGAAAATACACACTCAACGGTTCAGGAAAAGATTCTTCTGATCCAGCATTAGAATGGACAATGAACACCTCACTATTTTTTGCTCTTTTTTTTACTCCATATATATATATATATATATATATATAATTATTAGTCATTAATAAGATTTTTTGTTATGTATTGCAATGTACTGCTGCCACAAAACAACAAATTTCACGGCATGTGCCAGTGATATTAAACCTGATTCTTATACTTTACAAGAACATTTACAAGGATGTTGCCAGAACTGGAGAGCCAGGGTTATTGGGAAAGGTTGAATGGGTTAGGACTTATTGAGCGCAGGAGAATGAAACGTCTTATTATGAGGGGAATAGATAAGAATGGGTGTCATGGGGTTAGGATGAATGGTGAGATATTTAAGGGGAACCCGATGGGAAACTTTTTCACTAGGGTGGTGCGAATGTAGAATGAGCTGCGAGTGACATGATAGATGGACGGTCAGTTGTAACATTTAAGAGAACTACGGGGTAGGTGCTTGGCGGATTTCCGTCTGGGTGCAGGTCGATGGGACGTTTCTGTACTATCGTGCTCTATGTCTCTTGGATGAGAACAGAAATCATTTACATAAATTATTCAAGCTCATAATGTAACATACACAAAATACTGGAAGAACTCAACAGTCCAATAGTCTTGGTCAGAAACATCGCCTGTTTATTCATGTATATAGATGTTCTGTGTGTTACTCTGAATTTCCGGCATTTGCAAGATTTCTGGTGTTTGTTTATGCAATGATGTCCAGAAAAAGTAAATTCTCAAGGCATTTATACTCCGGATATGTTTGTCCATAGGATTTAGTTTTGCCCAAAACAAAAACTTAAATGCATTTATACTCGACACTAGCCCAAAAAGTCTAATTATCGAGACATTTCTACCCCGTACGGGGAACGAGATTGATCAGTATCATCACCGCCTCCGCTCCCTGTCTCTGAGGTTCCGCGTTGCCTGTTTCCGGATGGTGCTTGACACTTCCGGACATGGCCGGCGAGGAGAGCGAAGGCCGAGGCTGCGCCGTCCACGGCTGCAATAACACCCGCAGCAACCTGTGCGAGTGGCGGGCGGCCGTGTGCGAGCAGCACAGGCCTTTGCGGCACGCCGAGTGCCCGTGTCTTGAACCCTTCTGTTTCTACAGCTTCCCGAGCGGCGTGGAGGAGCGCGGCCGCTGGCTGCAGGCGCTGCGGGGCCGCGGGTTGCGGGTATCGCCAGTTCCCGACCCCGGGCCGGAGGCCACTGTCTGCTCGCAGCACCTGGAGGAAGGTACACTGCTCCTCGGACTGGGCCTCTGCAAGAAGCCGAAGCCTGATCAGTCTCCGTCGCTGTCCCCTTCTCCAGGCTCGCCTCCACGGCCCGGAAGGGAGACCCGTGCCAGCCGCGCCCGCAAGCGGCGGCACCCCGGCCCCAAGCCGTGGCACTCGCGGGAGCCGGTGGCCGCTCCCCGCTCCTGGGAACAGGCCGCGGTGCAGGCCATCATGGGGCTCCGCTGCAGCTCCAGCCAGCGGGTGGCTCGCACCCTCATCGCCTGCCTCAAGGGCGAGAATGATCACCTGCGACAGCGCAGCCGGCAGCTGGAAGCCGCCCTGGCCGCCACCGCTCGCCAGCTTGAGCGGCTGCAGCGAGAGTGCCGCTGCCACCAGCAGAAGCCGGGCGCTGAGACTGGACCTCAGCCCGAAGCCGGAGAACCGCCCGAGCAAGTGCCCGGCAACGAGGTGACGGTGGGCTGAGGGGCTCGGCTAACGCGTTGGAAGCTCCGGGGGTCAGAGGGGGAGGGGGTTCACCCCGGCTGCTGCTTCCTTCTGCTCCCTGGGGGCAAACCCACCACTGCTTTCGGGCACGAAGGACATCAGATCCTCCAACACCGGGTCGCGTTACCCCAACTCTTCTAATTTAAAACAAAGGATTTGTGCGTTTTCACTTCAGCCTTTGCCTGAATCCTTTTCTCGCTATCAAGTCTTCAGCCAGAGAGAAAGTCAAATGACATTTTGTACAGAAATGTTTTTGCATCCGTGAAATCGTTCCGGCTACTGGTTCAACTTCCAAGAGCGGGGACCTGACGACGACCCGGCCAATGGCTGAGCGAGTTTTTCAGCTGGTGACTGTAGATTTTCAGCACCAAAATAATCTTTCCTGGACACTTAATGATTCTTGTCGATATGAACGGACCATGTTAAGATCAGCAGAAGACTTGATACAGAACTCTTTTTTGCCTGCAGTTTCCTCTGGAGATTGGATTGTTTACTATCGCTGAACCCTTTCACATCCATAAATTGCATGGCTTTACGCAGGATGTTTAAAATGAGCTCCTTTGCACATGGATCCTGCAATATAATTACAGACGGCAGTAAAGCTGAACCATCGGAGGCCATGATTAATATCACCTATGACATCTGATCTGGACAATGGATTGATCACGTTCTTGGTTCATGCTGCATCTGTATCTGTCAACTTAGTTTATATTAGGTAGGTGATTCTAACTGAGGGTGTACTATTCAATATTGGCACTAGCTTCAAACAGTGCAGTCAGTATACTAGGAAAATAGCACTTTTATTCTCACAGAGGATGCTGGTTGTTATTGGTGAGGTTGAATACCCATTCCTCCAGCCAGTTAAGGTGTTCAAATGGATTCTGTGCAATTCTGTTAATTTATATCTGCTCACCTGCAGCTTCTTTATCAGTACAATTCAAATGTTATTGACATTGAGAATTCAAATAGCATTGGGTCAATTTAGACTACATTCACTGTATTAAGTGGTGCCACCAGAGAGGAGGGGAAAGCCTAAAGTTTGACAGTTAGCGTTAAAGCTTGTGGCATTGGAGTTCAGTTCTGAAACTGCCTCAGGAGTTTGTGGTCCTCTCCATGAATGTGTGGGTTTCCTCTGGGTGCTCTGGTTTCCTCCACATTCCAAAGACATGCTTGTTATTAGGTTAATTGGTAATTGTAAATTGTCCTATGATTAAGCTAGTGTTAAATAGGTGGGTTGATCGGTGGTGTAGCTGTTGCACACTGTATCTCTGAATAAATAGAAATCAATAGTGATCTGGTCCCTGTCCAAATAGACCTACAAATTGTTGAATTGTGAACTAAAACAAATGCACTATGAGGCAGAAAACCAGTGCTTGTAAATGAACAATAAATAATGTTTTGCCAGTCCATTCTCCAAATTTAGGAAAGAACTTTTGAAAAGACTAAATCCACACTATTGCTGCTAAATACTTTCATTGGGTGGGATTCTTTCATCATGTGACTTCACTAGAACTCTTAAAATTGATATACTTTTTTATGGCCCAATGCACTGAAATCATGGTATTGTTGTGTGGCAATGCACCATCAAATATTCACACACAAAATGCTAGAGGAACTCAGCAGGCCAGGCAGCATCTATGGAAAGGAACAAAGAGTCAACGTTTCAGGCTGAGACTTGGCTCAGGATGCGACTCTTCCTTCCCATAGATGCTTTTGAAGGGTCTCAGTCCGAAATGTTGACTCTATTCCTGTCCATAGATGCTGCCAGAGAAGGAAAACTGATCTCAAACCTCTGCTGCCTTGCAGCTATACCCACTCATGGGGAAGACTTCAGAAGTAAACACCAAAGTAAAATCCGGAGTCCCTAACACAGTTCTACGCTGAGTTCAACATTGATTGGCAGCTCCTGTAACACCACTGGTGTCAAACTGTATCAGTCTCTACCTTTCCTTTGGATTCATCAGCTGCATGGGCAACAGCTTGCTCTCCATATCAAACTGTCCTGGCTTTTGTACTGATTTGCAAAAGACAATTAGAATGTAACATCCATGGTCAATCCCAGCCAATGGAGGGCCTCAAATGCTGCCTGACCTACTCAGTTTCTCCAGTATTTTGCGTGTGTTACTCTGGATTTCAAGTATCTGCAGAACCTCGAACCTCTTGTGTTTGGGAATAGTTCAGCTTTCTTCAAAAATTGAGGAACTGGTTATAGGTCTTTATAAAATTTTAGTTTTTCCTTTCATTTTGTGGGATGAATTTAGTTTGCTGTTGGGTGATAAGCAATCACTGGTGAGATAGTGGAATAATCTGAAGGCAACAATAAGTAAAATTGAAATACTTGGTATATAAAATTGTAAATTTTTAGCTGTTTTTGGAAAGAAAGTTAATGCTGCAGTTTACTGAATTAAGTTGTTTAAAATGTACAGTAAATTTTATTTGGTTTTGTAAAATTCTGTTCAAATTATTTTTTTAAAAAGCTTTCTGTATCAATGAGACCTCATTAAATCTGTGCTGCAACTTTTCATGTGTCTTTGCTTCCATGAAATGGATGATTCTTGCTTCTGGTTAATAAACTTGATGTCACAAGTGACTTCATCACTTGTCTGAGGGCAGGAGCGGAAGCCCAGTCATCAAACTGAATTGAATAATTGCTTCCAAAAGGAATGGGTAGTATGAAAATGTAAGGATACAGGAAAACAGCGATGAGAGTCATTATCAAAAGAATGTACATTTATAAAACAAAATTGTTCTTGCTTTCTTGGAAACTTAAAAGGATGCAAATTAAATCGTAAATCAGGATACAGTTGACTTTTTTAATAAAACAACCATTTACAAGATTGTTACACAATATAATGATTACAAGAATCACACAATTAGCATTTCATCCATTTTGTAGATCACGCACGCCTCAGTTTTCAGCTAACCACTCAAAGCAGCAGTATATAGTTTCTGGAGTGGGCAGGATACTGCAGTATTGGTACAATGATTATTTAAATACAGTAGATCCAAACTAAGTTACATGTATCAGAATATAGATACTGATGGCTTTGCATTTTCACAGAGAAACAGTCTTGTCATCAGCAGTACAGAATACAGAAAGCTATGTGCAGTGACTGGGTCAGTTGCTCAAAATGTTTGATTGTTTATTTAAGACAGTTATAAAAGGCACCACTCACAATTCTAACACCTCCCCACCCCCCAAACTGTCAAACAGGTTCAGTGACAGCATTTGAAAGTAAGGCAATCTTCACCACTCAGGAGTGTGCTATTGCAGAGAAAATCTGTGCATTCTAGAACAAAAAAACTATAAAACAGCCCATTGTCAACTAAAGCAAGCCACCTGAAGTATCACTCAACCTGGTTTCAAATGTTAACGGTCACTCTGTGCAGTTCTAGCATTTTCAACTACTGCACAGTATCAGTGTGTTGGGGGGCCGAATCCACGACCTCCAAAAAATATTCTCTTATTTACATCAGAGATCCAAGTGGTTAGTAAACAGATCCTGTTTTATTCCTTTGCAGGAGTTAAATATATAACTTTGGTGCCTAGGGAAGCACATTTAATAAGGTCTTTCAGAAAAAAGCAACTAGATAGTTCCAAAAAAGATGCACAAATGGTAAAAAAATGTAAACACTAATACTTAGGCTAGTTTTGAAAGTATTAATGCACTCTGGCATTCTGTACATGAAAAATATTGTAAGAGTCACATTGTGTTCTCTTTCTAATACTGGTATCTGTACAACTACAATCAGGCACTTTCTTAGCACTCTGGACCTGGGTTACCATATTTTACCTCCTACATCACTTAATGTGCCCCCACCACTACCACACAACACTGTCAATGGTTGGGATTGGTACAGAGAAACACTATGACCAGTTTTGTTCACTTTGATTACGGAATTCACGATGGCTAGCCTGTACTGGATGGGCCAAAGGTCCTGATCCCATGCTCTTTGTCTATGACGATTAGCAAGTAATTCAGTAATTAAACTTGATACCATCAACAGAAGAATAAATGGGGAGAAGGCCTTTTATTTTAAACTTACAAAGCTCAATTTGAAAGTGAGGTCTGTCCAGTTTAATTAACATGTGGAACTCTTGGCAGGGTTAATTCACAAGTCATCAGCCCAACAAGTATTTGTGCACATTTTCAATATTCATGCCATTAAATATTATTTTGCTGCTGGGGATCCATTGCCAACTATACTGGTAGAGAAAGTTTGGAATTCAAAAGGTGTGGCTGAGTCCGACATCCCATACTTTAGTTTTATTCAAAACATCCTTGCTGTTTTATCTTTGCTTAATTAGAGTAAGTAAAAATACTGAATGGGAGAATTAAAGGGAAGGTGGGTAGGATAAGAAAAATAGGAATTGAAGTAGGATGTATTTAAAGGGTGGTTGAAGGTCAACATGAGCAGTATAGATTGGGCAAATGCAAGCAAGCTTTTTCCACTGAGGTTTGGTGAGACAACAACTAGAGGTCATGCGGTGCAAGGTGAAATATTTAAGAGGAACCTGGGGGAACCTCTTCACTCAGGGCGGTGAGAGTGTGGAATGAGCTGCCAGCTGAGGTGGTGGATATGTGTTCGATTTCAACATTTAAGAGAAGTTTGGATAGGAGGGGTATGGAGGGCTAAGGTCCAGGTGTGGGTTGATCAAATGAGCCAAAGAGACCGTTTCCGTGCTGTAGCGCTCTATAACTCTGGACCTGGTGAGCTAAATGTCCTGTTGCCACACTGTATCTCTATGACTATGACAAATAAAATAGGTTGGAAAAAAAATCTGAAAGGATTAGCTGTTTATTTGGCTATGAATTTGAAGTAGTGACCTGCTGTCTGTGTATGAAGGACATTGCTTTGATCAGATGATCGCATTCTGGTATAGTTTTTAGGTAGAAACAATAAAACTGGGTGTGCCACATTTCTGAAGGACTTCGGAAAGTTCCAAAGGGAGGCTATGGGGATGCCTCCCTATGGGGATAAATCAAGTCCACCTGTACATTCAATGAGGTGGACCTCATTGTATATAGTTTATGATTATTTGCACTATTGTTTTTGTTTGCCTTTAATTCTGTACAGAGAGAGCTCAGGGAAACCGGCATCAAATTCCCTGTATGTGTCCTCATACTCGGCGATAATAAAGGATTCTGATTCTGATGCAGAGGAAGTGTGATACCTAATAATTTGTAGTCTTGAGTAATTATGTCATCCTAGATCCTGCATGACTACTTTCTGGAGTTGAAAAGAAATTTCCCCAAAATTTAACTGCAATTGTTCACAGGTTTTCTTCTGGTTCTGTCCTACCCATTACTAGTGATATATGTTGGAGATTAAGATTCACCATCTAAAAGCATTTTTGACCATTTTTCTGAAGCTCTCAAATAAACTTTTAAAGTATAATTACTAAAATGTAGGAAATGTGGCAGTCAGTTTGATATAGTGCAATCCCACAACAGTGGTGTTGAAACTGTCCTCCCCACAGATTAATGTACTTTAAATACATCAGTACATGAATACATTGATTAAAAATTAAAGTTCAACCACCAGAAACAATTTCCCAGTCTTCCCCACCAAATATAGTGCCATGACATCTTCTACATCCATCCAGAGGGAGATATGACTTGATTTAATGTTTCAGATGCCAGACAGTGCCAGGAATGCACAACGCAAAACAGTCAAACTAGATGTTTGTGCTCAGATTAATGAAGTGAGATTTGAACTGGAACTTTCTACCTCAGGCACTGCTGACATAGAACTGACACTCCCAGAATGTTCGTTTTGCTACTGTAGTCCATCCATTTCAAGGATCGACGTGTGTTGAGATGTTCTGTACATCATTGTTGTGACTCCTTCTCTGGCCTTTGTGTCAGTTTGAATCAATTTGGCCATTCTCTGATCTCTCTCATTAATAAGGCATCTTTTGCCCACAGAAATGCCAATCACTGATTGTTGTTATCACATCATTCTCTGTAAATTCTAGAGATCGTTGTGCATGAAAATCCCAGGAGATCAGCAGTCTCTGAGATACTCAAACCACCCTATCTGGCACCAACAATTATTCCACAGTCACAGTCATTTAGATCACCTTTCTTTCACATTTTGACATTTGGGCTGAACAACAACTGAATGTCTTGACCATGTCTGTATGCTTTGATGCACTGAGTTGCTGCCATATGATTGGCTAATTAAATATTTGCATTTATGTACAGGTGTACCTAATAAAGTGGCCACAAAGTGTATATTGGGTATGGTGCATTTTGCTACTCTTTGCCACATCCATACTTAAAAATGCAGTAAATTACATAGATTTATTATATCCAAGTTAACATGTTAACTATTTGGAAGTCAACTACATAAAAGCCAGATTTCATTGCACAAAAGTAATGTCAAAGTAACAAACTTGTTCGCATCACCTATTCCATCTGCTTCACCTGTACCTTGAATGGTTACAGAATTAGACATAAACACCATGAAACTACATCAAATACAAAATTTCTTTTGCTGCCATTTTAATGAATGCTTTGACTTATTCAAAAGGAATTTCATGGAACACAAGCACTTTGAGTCCTGTTCATCTCTTCTTTATGATCATCAATTAAACAGGAACATAGCCCAACATTAACTTCAGACAATACTAATAGTTTACTTTTGTTTTGATAAGTAGTAAAATACCCATTCAGGGATTGCTGTGATTGCTGTACTAAAACATGAGAATCTTATTGGTCTACAAGTGATACTTCAAAGCAGACAATGGCAATGGCAGATGGTTGAAGATCTTAGAGCCAATCATTCCAGGTGGTCAAGATGGGATATAGTCGGTTGACCTTCATTGCTGGGATTGAGTTCAAGAGTTCTGAGGTTTCGTTGCAGCTCTGTAAAACCCTGGTTAGACTACACTTTGAGTATTGTGTTCAGTTCTGGTCACCTCATCATAGGAAAGGTGTGGAAGTTTCAGAGAGGGCGCAAAGGAAATTTACCAAGATGCAAGCTGGATTGAAGAGCATGTCTTTTAGGGTTTTTGTCTTTGGAGTGAAGGAGGATGAGAGGTGACTTGATAGAAATGTACAAGATGACAACTGGCATTGATAAGAGTGGATAGCCAATGCTCCACCCCCCAGGGCAGCATGGTAATATGGGAGGGCATATAATAAAGTGATTGGAGATATAGGGGAGTGTCAGAGGTAAGTTTTTTTTAAAAACACAGGTAGTGTTAAATGTGTGGAATGTAATACTGGGGGTGGTGGTAGAGGCAAATAGATTAGGGGTATTTAAGAGATTCTTAGACACATGAATGAAAGAAACATGGAGGCTATATGGGAGGGAAGGGTTAGATTGATCTTACCCTTAGAGTGGGTTAAAGGGTCAGTATAACATCATGGCCTGAACTGAGCTGTACTGTTTTATGTTCTATCACAGTTGGAGTTTCTTGCATACAAAAAAAGAACAAAATTCAATCATGAGCTTATAAGTACAGAGTAGCAAATGTGCCATAAAGGTGCAACGGTTAACTCCAAAAGAAAGAATATAACCACTCTTCTGACATTCAACAGATTTGCCATCATCAATTCAATCTCTGCTGCACCCCGAATCCCCATGATCAACACTCTCACGGGGCGGGTCTACAACTGACAAATAACAATGGACCGGTCACACAGAGCAGTGGGCAGTATTCTATGGCAAGTTACCTCCTTTGCAAATCCCCAAGCCTGGATGAGTGTAGCTCTAACACCACCAAAGTAGCCCACTTAGGGAAAACCTACCACTTTGCTGACATGCCCGCCACCTCCCAAACATTCTTTCCCTCCACCTTTGCCACAAATCTGCCCCAGTCACTCACCAAGGCCTCTTCAATAGCATTCTGCAAACATGTGTCCATTACTGCCTGGGATAAAGGCAGCAGGTGCATGGGAAATCACCTCCTACAAACTTAATATTATCAAATTATTATGGTATTTAACTTTTCCAAGCCATTCACCATGGTGATTCAAGAATTTAAGGTGCTCTTTCTTAATCATGGAGATAAAAATCCTGCAAAGCCATCTAATAATAACATGACAGCTTCACCAGGCACACTGCAATAGTTCAAAATGGTCACTGCCCAAGGACAATTAGCGGTGGGCAACAGATGCTAATCTTAACTGCAACACACACGTCCCTCGTAAGATGACAAAATAGCTCAGCATATAAAACTGTTTAAATAAATGTGTTCTTTAGTTTCTGCAGTATAATACTGTTTTTTTTCAAGTTTTAGTACATTAAAATACTTCTTCCTTTACTGTGAGTGCATAATAATAGAAAATATATTTTGGTAAAGAAATACTTTCCCACCTTTCCAAGTACACAAACACTTTGAAGTACAAACTTGAAGGTGACAATGCTCTCTCACCAGGGTAGGAAGGCAATCCAACATTGTGTGCCTTTTGGGTTATAGCTTCAACCAGTTTATTGCACTGTGCATTTGTCATGCTGTGACCAGGCAAACCTGTTTCACTATATACTGAGGGGAAGGGTGGGGAGACAGTGAAGTTCATTTGAGGCCATTTGTGCCCTCTGGCTACAGTCTCCACTGACATGTTCATGTGAGATGTAACTCATCTGAAAAGTTCACAACAAAATTTGGAAGATATTGCCTGAAGCAATCAGGTCTTTTAGATCTTCAGTCATACCACTGGGTGTCACAATCACCAAGCTGTCACCAGATCAAACAGACCCAAATATTAAATAAACAAGCAAAACAATGATGCACTGTAACAATTCAAATAAACATTAGATCAATATTGTTAAAGATTAACAAGTATCTTCATGGCATTAAACAGGAGCTGTAATATCCAATGTAAAAAATTCTACTGCATCCTGTGGAGTTACTTTGTTCGGCTAAGGTTTAATGAAATTACAATAAGTAACCACAAGAAAGGCAGTTTGGAAGATTTATGTCATTGTTAAAACTACAATCTTCATCAGCAACACACCAAATGCAAGGACTCTTCCCTTTTCATTACTCCATCTTCTACTTTGACCTGCCTGTCACTACCTTGCTGTAGCAGAAAGATTCACTCAGGACAATGTTAGAGAGGGCTCCAAGATCTTGATTACAATCACTCCTTAATGGAACCCCAAATATCCCACTCATACAAAACAGAAAATCTTTACCCCTTCCATCTAGCAACCTTGCCACAAATTGATGGAGTTAAGATTACATTTCTTTGATAATCTCTTTTTGTGCAACTGACCCATTAATGCAAATTTAGCAAAGTGGCTGTAGTTTTTTTCAAGGCATGATATAGGTAAACACAAATTGTCATAGCTTCAACAGCAGACATCTGAAAATCCATTTTAAGAGCAAGTTAGCAGCTTGCTTATGTGCCTAGGGGGAAAGAAAAGCAATTGTTGCTTATGAGAGGCATCACCTTTCAAAACGTAAAAATCTATTACATACACTTTAAATACTGCCATTTACAAAGTTGGAACATTTACAAAAAATTGCACATTAATCCAAATTTGGTGGGGAAGGAAAGGAATTAAGCAGCAGTGACACAGGTTACTGGAGCTGCAGAAGCTTCACAATATGACTGAGGGATTCTACTGAAGCAAAGGCCAAATACTGACAGCAAAGCCAGACCTCAAGACTAACACTGCATTCAGTGTCTATGGCCTTCTCTGCAAATTTGATCATGAGTAGAGTCCGTTTCAGGTCCAGCCAATTTTGCAATATGCTATTTCTGTCTGCATTACTGCCGCATGATTTGAGTGTATGGACCAGGTCATCTCTTGGTCCCCAAAGGAGGCACTGCAAGTAGACTTTGGCGTCTGAAATAAGGATGCGTTCTGAGGGATTAGGGTGGAGAAGGAGACCTGCAAGCTGCTGAAGCCCCTGGGAGTAGACTGAACGCCTGGGGATAGCTGGGAGGTCTATTCGGGTGTATTCCTTCTCTTTCAGTTCTGGGTTTTCTTCGAATGGATTGGGTAGATGCAGCATCTCATAAATGAGGATTCCTGTTTGGAACTCGTCACACTTCTTATACTGGGTGATGGTAATAATCTCAGGCGCAAGTCTGGACTGATCCCTTAAGACTTCTAGATCTACCACCTGGCTTTTCTGCTTGGCCTGGGAAAAGTTACTAATGATAAGCCTTGGCAATTCTGTGCCTGTAATTGCATTTTCTGCTTCACAGTTTCCCACAGCTCCATGTCCACATCGCACCAAGAGCAGATTCTCCAATCTCAAGTCACAGTGTGTAACGTGATGTGGCTTCAAGTGATTGAGGCCAGCACAGAGTTGGAGCAGTAATAAGCAAACCTGTCGCTCATAGATGTCTGGATTTCTTTTGTGCCGAGGAGCTGATTCACGCACAAAATCAGCAACAGTTTGGTATGGAACCTCTCGAGTAATGACTACCACACGACTTCTGTGCTTGCTGGAAGTTCCTTTGCCATTAGAGCTGTTTCTTGGCTCATGTGAAACATCTGACCTATCTTCATCATCCTCTTCTTCTAATACTGGAGCATTGGGATCCTCCCAGGGAAGCATGCGGACTGGTACCTCGGCGAGGAAGTGCCCACAGTCTTGCTGGATGTTGAAGTGCACGGCAAGACTTTGCCTTACAGCTAGACTATGGTAATACAGTTGCTGGGAGGCTTTCGCTCGACTTTTACATATCTGAAAAAGAAAAGATGGAAGTAAACATCTAGGGCACTGTAGAAGGATACTAATGTGACAATAATACAAACAGTATTACCAATTCCAATCTCTCCTGCAATTGCACATTTTCACCACCAGAGAGAGCTTCATGACTTTCAGAGAAAACCAAGTCACTTGAATCTACCTAGAACTGCATACATAGGATCTACAAAAAGCAGCAGGAATTTCATTCCAGCTAGTCTGTGGCATTGTTTATGTAATACACAAGTCTCCTTTCAGCTACTTATCTCTCCACTCCCTTCTTCACATTTTTATCCATAAGCTCGTGAAATCTTCTGAACCTCTTTACCTCAAAAACTTCCTGAGGGGCAACATTTGTATTCTAACCTTTCTCTGGTAGGTTTCTTTATTCAATTTATTAGTTACTACCTTGTATTTATGCCCCCTGGCTTGAGATTCACTTTCAAGCTGAGAATTTTAAAGCCCTTGATCTGGCTTTACAGTTCTGAGGAAAATTGCCACTAAATCCATAATCTCTCTGCCAAAACACACACACACTCAAAGATGTTGAGATGTTTGCATTGTTCAGAAAGTGAAGAGCAAGGGGATACTGCAAAATAAGGTACCGGTCACATAAAACTGAGGTATGAAATCAGTATTTTTTAAAATTTGATTTTATTTAGAGATACAGCTCGGAACTGTCCCTTCTGGTCCTTCAATCTGCAGCACTCAGCAACTCACTGATTTAACCCGAGCCTAATCGTGGGACAATTGAAGCACTCTGAGGAAACCCACACGCACATGGTAAGGAACATATAAACTTGCTTAAAGAGGATGCTGGAAGTGAAATCTGTGCGACTGAGCTGGGAGAACCACTACAGCGCATCTTCAACATGAGCCTGGAGCAGAGAAGAGTACCCAGACAGTGGAAAACATCCTGTATTGTCCCGGTACCGAAGAAACCACAACCAAAGGAGTTGAATGACTTCAGACCTGTTGCCTTGACGTCGCACGTGATGAAGACCATGGAGCGGCTGATAATACAGAATCTGAGGCCACAAACCAGGCACGCCCAGGATCCTCTTCAGTTTGCGTATAAGGAGAAGGTGGGAGTGGAGGATGCTATCACGTATTTGCTGCACAAATCACTCTCTCACCTAGAGGGGGTCAGTTGTGCTGTGAGGATTACATTCCTTGACTTCTCTAGTGCCTTTAACACCATCCAGCCCAAGATCTTAAGGCACAAACTAACAGAGATGGGAGTAGACTCTCACATGGTGGATTGGATAGTGGACTACTTGACAGATAGACCTCAGTATGTGCGGTTGGGAGACTGTAGGTCTGACACGGTGGTGAGCAGCACAGGGGCGCCGCAGGGAACCGTACTCTCTCCGGTCCTGTTCACCCTGTACACATCAGACTTCCAATATAACTCGGAGTCCTGCCATGTGCAGAAGTTCGCTGATGACACGGCCATAGTGGGGTGTGTCAGGAATGGACAGGAGGAGGAGTATAGGAAACTGATACAGGACTTTGTGATATGGTGCAACTCAAACTACCTGCGTCTCAATATCACCAAGACCAAGGAGATGGGAGTGGACTTTAGGAGATCGAGGCCTCATATGGAGCCAGTGATCATTAATGGAGAATGTGTGGAGCAGGTTAAGACCTACAAGTATCTGGGAGTACAGTTAGATGAGAAGCTAAACTGGACTGCCAACACAGATGCCTTGTGCAGGAAGGCACAGAGTCGACTGTACTTCCTAAGAAGGTTGGCGTCATTCAATGTCTGTAGTGAGATGCTGAAGATGTTCTTATAGGTCAGTTGTGGAGAGCACCCTCTTCTTTGTGGTGGCGTGTTGGGGAGGAAGCATTAAGAAGAGGGACGCCTCACGTCTTAATAAGCTGGTAAGGAAGGCGGGCTCTGTCGTGGGCAAAGTACTGGAGAGTTTAACATCGGTAGCTGAGCGAAGGGCGCTGAGTAGGCTACGGTCAATTATGGATAACTCTGAACATCCTCTACATAGCACCATCCAGAGACAGAGAAGCAGTTTCAGCGACAGGTTACTATCGATGCAATGCTCCTCAGACAGGATGAAGAGGTCAATACTCCCCAATGCCATTAGGCTTTACAATTCTACCGCCAGGACTTAAGAACTTTTTAAAAGCTATTATTAATGCTTTTTGAGATAGTGATTTAGATGTATATCATATTTTTTACTGAGTTAAGTATTGTATGTAATTAGTTTTGCTACAACAAGTGTATGGGACATTGGAAAAAAGTTGAATTTCCCCATGGGGATGAATAAAGTATCTATCTATCTATCTATCTATCTAATCTGAACTCTGATGCCCTGAACTCTAATAGCATCGTGCTAACTGTTATGCTGCTGTGGGAAATTGTAAATCACTAGAATGCTATGTCTCTGAATAGTGGAGGCCATATCGATACATATAGTTAAGGTGGAGATAGATACATATTTCAAATCTTCAAGAATTGAGAGTTATGGGAAACTGGCCCAGAAGATGAGGTCAGCAAAGATCAGTAGTGATCATGCTATAAGGCAGGATAAATCTGAGGGGCCAAATAGCCTATCCTGCACCTATTCTCTTGTGTTCTTGTGAGAAAAATCCTTTGAGCACTGAGTGAAGAACATATCAATCAAAATATTGAGTACAGGAGATGGGATGTCATGTTGAAGTTGTATAAGACATTGCTGAGGCCTAATTTGGAATATTATGCACAGTTTTGGTCACCTACCTACAGTAGAGATGTAAATAAGGTTGAGAGAGTATAGTAAATATTTATAAGGACGTTGTCCGGGTGCAGGTCTATGAGGCCATGCAGTTTAGTTTAAATGGTTTGGCATGGGCCTGTTTCTTTGCTATATGACTCTATATTGGGATGGTAACCAAAAATGTGCCATACGATATGTATGGTGTTAAAAGTTAAGATGAAGTGATTTTAGAGTGGGCATTTCAAACTTTGGGCAGTTCCACCTGTAGACATGTATGGATAATGGGCAAAGGGTGATGGCTGAGTTGGAGGTTTGGAGGTGGTCACAGTGGTGGAACTTAATCAGAGAATTCAATGAGGAACACACACAAAAAGCTGGTGGAACGCAGTAGGCCAGGCAGCATCTATAGGAAGAAGTACAGTCGATGTTTTGGGTCAAGACCCTTCGTCAGGACTAATGGGAAAAAGAGATAGTAAGAGATTTGAAAGTTGGAGGGGGAGGGGGAGACCCAAAATGATAGAAGACAGGAGGGGGAAGGATGAAGCTAACAGCTGGGAAGTTGATTGGCAAAAGGGATACAAGGCTAGAGAAGGGGGAGTATCATAGGATGGAAGGCCTTGGAATTCGATGAGGAACTGTTGTAGGGCAGGAGAAAGTTAGACATGGGAGGAATAATATTGAGAAGAGATTTAAAAACAAGGATAAACATTTAAAATTGAATACACACTAGGCCAGAATTGATGGGGTGTGGTTATATGAGGCAGGGTACACAACCAATTGGGAGTGAACATATTTATTAAGGATTAGAATCTCATGCCCTTCTTACTGGTACTGATAATAATCCAATACATTGTTCAGAATTAAAAGGTGACTGACAAGATGCATTAAAATGTGAAAATTTGTACTTGGGAAAAGTAGACAGGGTAAATGCAAGCAGACTTTTTCCCACTGAGGTGGATGAGACTACAACTAGAGGTCATGGGTTAAGGGTGAAAGGTAGAATGTTTAAGGGGAACATGGGGGGAAACTTCTTCACTCAGAGGATGGTGAGCGTGTGGATCGAGCTGCCAGTGCAAGTGGAGGATGCAGAGTCAATTTCAACATTGAAGAGAAATTTGGACAGGTATATGGATGGTAGGAGTATGGAGGGCTGTGGTCCGGGTGCAGGTCGATGATACTAGGCAGATTAATGGCTAGGCATAGACTAGATGAGCCAAAAGGCCTGTTTCTGTAGTGTAGTGGTCTATGACTCTAAGTGGGCCAGACTGATAGAAATGACCACATTTACAGGATGGTGCTGGTGAACCACGGCAATGTGTTTTGGGCTGTTTACAAAGCTTCTAAATACATTTCTTCTGAATTATTCTCACTGCAAGCTGCAGCCTGTAATTACCCCCTAAGCAACCATCTTAATGAACTTGTGATTTCATGATCTGAAGGACTCAGCAGACTTAGCTCTCAAGCACACAGGAGCAATATCTTTAAACGAATGAAGGTACATTGCCGTGGCCAAAAGAGAGGGAGGAGGGGTGGACTCCCAAGTCAGACTGAAATGCTGCAGAAAGAAGCTTCCTCTACCCTGCATCTTGTTAACAAATTTACAGTCACTGGAGACCAAAATTGAGGACCTCAGGGCAAGATTGCTGTATCGGAGGGAAATGACGAATTGCTGTTCTGTGTGTTTCACGGAGACATGGCTCACCCCAGACATGTCAGGTATGTTGGTAAGATCCAAGGGCTTCTCAATACATTGGATGGACCAGATTGCTGATTCAGAGAAGGCAGAAGGTTAGGGTCTGTGTTTCATGATAAATTCTTTGTGATGCTTGGATGTCATGGTTTTGTCTGCAGACAAAATCACCTGCAGCACCAGGGGTCCCACCACAGTCAACCACTGTTACACTACGAATAGGAATGCCTTTCATTCCATCACAAGACCACATTTTGAGAAATTTGATCACTTGGCTGTCCTCCTATCTGCATACAGGCAGTAGCTAAAGAGCAAGGATCCAGAGATAAGGACAACAAAGAGGTAATAGCGGAAGGCAGAGAAGAAGTTCGAGGATTGATTCGAGTCGTTAGATTGGATCAGTTCAAGGACTCAGAAGGTCTGAATGAAAATACCACAATTGTCATGGACTTTAGAAAAACAGTCATAGATGATTGTGTCCCCACAAAATCATTCAGAATCTTTCCTAATCTAACCTTGAATGAACCGTGAGATCTGTAGTCTGCTGAGAGTCAGATCAGTGGCATTCAGCAACACACACAAAATGCTGGAGGAACTCAGCAGGCCAGGCAGCATCTATGGAACAAAATACTGTTGTCGTTTCAGGCAAAAACTCTTCAGCAGGACTGGAGAAAAAAAGCTGAGGAGTAGGTTTAAAAGGTGGGGAGGGGGGGGAAGAGAGAGAGAAATGCCAGGCAATTGGTGAAACTTGGAGGAGGAGGGATGAAGCAAAGAGCTAAAAAGTTGATTGGTGAAAGAGACAGAAGGCCATAGAAGAAAGAAGGGGGGGGGGAGCACCACCAGAGGGAGGCGATGAGCAGGCAAGGAGATAACATGAGACAGGGACAAGTAGATGGGAAATGGTGAAGGTGGGGGGGGGGGGTGTGGAGACATTACTGGAAGTTTGAGAAATTGATGTTTATCCCATCAGGTTGGAGGCCACCCAAGCTGAATATAAGGGGTTTCATGCCATCAGGTTATGCCTCCACCTTCCCCCCTTCACCGTTTCATATCCCCTCGTCCCTCTCTCCTGTTATCTCTTTGCCTGCCCATTGCATCCCTCTGGTGCTCCTCCCCCACACCCGCTTTCTTCTTTCTTCCATGGCCTTCTGTCTCTTTCACCAATCAACTTCCTAGATGTCTGCTTCATCCCTCCCCTCCAAGTTTCAGCTATCACCAGGCATTTCTCTCTCCCCTGCCCCCACCTTTCAAATCTACTCCTCAGCATTTTTTCTCCAGTCCTGCCGAAGGGTTTCGGCCTGAAACGTTGACTATAGTCTTTTCCATAGATGCTGCCTGGCCCGCTGAGTTCCTCATGCATTTTATGTGTGTTGCTTAGATTTCCAGCACCTGCAAATTTTCTCAGTGGCATTCAGGTCTAGTGACCAAATTAAATACAATAGGTCCAGGAACTATCTCTGGAAAGTGATCTCTGTGCAAAGTGGCAATTCTGCACCAAACATGAATCTCTGAAAGAAGCTCAACAGGTATGACAGGGCTTGAATTCTATCACCTCCTACAAAGTAAAACCAAGTGAGAACAAGGCTTTGCTCCCAGATGAGAGCAATGCCTTTTATGCTCATTTTGACCATCAAAACATGGAGTCACCTTCACAAACTCTCACATCCCCAGACAACCCTGTGATTTTGGTCTCTGAGGCTGATGTGAGAGCATCCTTCAGGAGAGTGAACTCACAGAAAGCATCCAACTCAGACAGGGTACCTGGCCGAGACCTGTGCTGATCAACTGGCAGGAGTGTTCCCAGTAACTTTAACTTCTCACCTTGGCAATCTAAGGTACCCACCTGCTTCAAGCAGGCTTCAATTATACCGGTGCCGAAGAAGAACATGGTAACCTGTCTTAATGTCTATCATCCAGCAGCACTTACATCCACAGTGATGAAGTGTCATGAGAGGATGGTGATGAAACAATATTAACTCCTGCTCGAGAAGTGACTTAGATCTGCTCCAATTTGCCTACTGAAGCAACAGGTCCACAAAAGATGCCATTTCATTGGCTCTTCATTCAATCCTGCAACATCTGGACAGTGAAGATATATACATCAGGATGCTCTCTATTGACTACAGCTCAGCATTCAATACTATCATCCCCTCAAAACTAATCAATAAGCTTCAAGTCCTAGGTCTCAATACCTCCTGTCCAAATGGATCCTCATTTTCCTAACTTGCAGACCCCAGTCAGTTCAGATTGGCAACACCTCCTCCACAATCTCCCCAAGAACAGATGCATCACAAAGCTGTGTGCTCAGCTCCCTGCTCTACTCGCTTTATACTTATGACTGTGAAGTTAAGCAAGCTCCAATGCCAGATTCAAGTTTGCTGGTGTCACCATTGTCGTTGGCCAAATCATAGGTGGTGGGTGATGAATCAGCTTATAGGATGGAGATTGAATATCTAGCTGAGTGATGTCACAACAACTTCTCACTCAATGTCAACGAGACCAAAGAATGATTATTGACTTCAGGAGGAGAAAACTGGAGGTCCATGAGCTCATCTTCATCAGGGGTTCAGAGGAGAACAGGGTCAGGAACTTTAAATTCCTTGGTGTTATCACTTCAGAGGATCTGTCCTGGATCCAGCCATTACAAAGAAAGCATGGCAGTGACTGTACTTTCTTAGAAGTTTGCAAAGATTCAGCATGTTAAACTTTGACAAACTTTACAGACCTGGTATGGAAACACCAATGCCTTTGTATAGAAAGGTCTACAAATAGTAGTGGATAGTAATGGATAGAGCCTAGTCCATCATGGGTGAAGCCCTCCCCACCATGAGATATTTACATGGAGCGCTGTTGCAGGAAAGCAGCATCCGTTGTCAAGAACCCCAGCCATTCCAGACCATACTCTCTTCTCACTGCTGCCATCAAGAAGGTGGTACAAGAGCCTCAGGACCCTCAACATCAGGTTCAGGAATAGTTATTATCCATCAACCATCAGGCTCTTGAAATAGAAGAGATAATTTCACTAAGCTTCTCACCCCATCTCTGAACTGTTCCCACAACTTATGGACTCACATTCAAGGACTCTCCATGTCACATTCTTGATAATTTATTGCTTATTTATTATTATTATTTCTTCTTATTTTTGTATTTGCATAGCTTGTTGTATTTGCACATTAGTTGTTGTCTGTCCTGTTGGGTGCTGAATTTCATTAATTTTATTGTGTTTCTTGTATTTTCTGTAATTGCCCACAAGAAAATGGATCTCAAGATTGTATATGGGACATATGTGTATTTTGATAATAAATATACTTTGAACTTTGAACACTTACCTTCAGTCACCCACACAGTTACATAGAATGGCAGTAGGCACTTCAATTATGCAAACCATCAGGCACTCATTCAAACTAATCTTATACCAGTCCCAATTCACCTTTCATCCACCCCTATTCTCTTGCCATGCACTTGCACTAAGGTAGTAGTATAGTTAATTAACCTATCACCTGGCAGGTGGGAGGAACTGAGAGCTCCTTTGGGGAAAATTGACAAGGTCATGTGAAGAACGTGCAATCTGCACACACAGACAGTAGCTGAGGTCAGGATTAAACCTGAGCCTGGGACAGCAGCACTCACTAAACAACTGTGCTTCCCTCACAAGAACAAACACGAGGAAATCTGCAGATGCTGGAAATTCAAACAACACCACACACAAAATGCTGGTGGAACACAGCAGGCCAGGCAGCATCTATAGGACAAGCATTGTTGACGTTTCAGGCCGAGACGTCGACAGTGCTTCTCCTATAGATGCTGCCTGACCTGCTGTGTTCCACCAGCATTTTGTGTGTGTTGTTTCCTCACAAGAAGATAGTATAGGCCACCAAACCCTTCATATCTACTTTGCCATGCTGATCTATGCCAGCCTTGACTCCTTTTTTGTGCAAGTTCTCCACAGTCTCAATTCCTCAATCGTTCAAATATTTATCTGCCATCATTTTAAGTATTTCTAATGAACTAGCCTTTATCATCATCTAGGGAAGGAATTAGAAAGACTTACTATCTCAGTTTTAAATAATCAGCTTCATATCTTGTAATTATGTCCTTATTCTTGACTCTCCTGCTAGTGAAAATATTGGGTATATAAACATAAACACAAGAGATTCTGCAAATGCTGAAAATCCAGAGCAACATACACAAAATGCTAGAGGAACTTAGCAGGCCAGGCAGCATCTATGGAGAGGAATAACAGTCAATGTAATGGGTTGAGACTCTCCATCATGAATGGGATATAAACAGTAAATACACTATTTCCATAAACAGTAGGTCTATTTCTTGGGAAGCCAAATCACACAGAAAGCTGTATAAAAATCAACATACTCCTCATCTTGCTATCTGAAGCAATCCAATGCAATTAAAAAAATCCAAGTATTTATGTTGGCTACATTACAGGATTCTTAATCTGTGGATCCACAGCAGACCCAATCTCACTGCACAATTGCCCTAACACTTTTCTCACAATAGTGCAACTCCCTTCCTACTGGAGGGAAGCTGATCTATGGATCAATTTGATAAATGGAAGTTGGAGTGACCCAAGTATGAAGTGGAAATTTAACATTAAATATCCACTTCAAACCAAGGTCATTCCAACCTCAGCCATCATACTGCACTGTGAGGATAATGCATACTTGAAGGCAGTGTCCTAATTCATTGTCAAGAGAGCAGGTGGAATCTCATCAAAGGTGACTTAAAGCTCAAAATGTGATTTGTTGAATGCAGGGCTGCTGGGGTAGAAAGTGAGCAAGGATAAATAAGATTCCATCTCCAGTCACATCCTCCTCTCCCTGTTCTTTTCAACTTTCCAAAGGGATTGATCCCTTTGTGACTCCCTGGTTCAACCTTCTACCTCCACAAACCAACTCTCTTATCTTGGGATCTTCCCATCCAATTGGGAGGAACATGTAATGCCAGTCATTTTACCTTTAATCTCTTGGCCATCCAGGGGCACAAACAGTTCTCTCAAGCCAAGCAATTACACTTGCGCTTTTTCCAATGTAGCGTACTGTATTTTGGTCTCACCACATGGTCTCTGAGGAAGTCAAATGCAGATTGGATGACAGCTTTAAAGAGCACCCACATTTGTTCTGCAGGAGCAATCCTGAACTTCTAGTTGCCTGTCTCTTTAATTCTGCATCACACCACACTATCATTTATCAGTCCGTTGCCTCAGGTACAACTGAAGCTTGAAAAATTGCAGTTCATTTTACATCTGGATATGTCACAGCTTTCCAAACTCAATATTAAATTTAACAATTTCAGATCACACATTTTCTCTGTTTGTTTCAGTACTGGCTAGTAAGTATTGCTGTAGGTCATCACACTATAACATTAACTGTCTTTGCTAACTTTGATCTGCCTGGATTTCCTACAGATTTGATCTGCAGTTCACAGATTTTACATGCTCCTTAATTTTCAATCTCTTTAATCCATGAACCAAAGCAGTTTATTACCAGGGCCTTATTGGACTCATCCTACAAGCAATATTTCCTTTTTCCTATCTACCTCTGTCCAACCCTTCTTGATAATGCAAAATAACTTGTTTTCTATTTTCCTCAGTTTTGGACCTTGAGACTCTATTTATCTTACAATAGAAGCAGCCTGTACCTGCTGAGTAACACACACAAAATGCTGGAGAAGCTCAGCTGCCTGACCAGAAGAGTTCCTCCAGCATTTTGTGTGGTGATCTGGATTTCCAGCATCTACAGAATCTCTTGTGTTTATGTACCTGCTGAGTGCTTCCAGCAGGTTTCTGCTTTTATTTCAGGTTTCCAACATCTTCAGTCATCCTGGGGCAAGGTTTTAAATGACCCTGAAAGCATTTCTATGGGTAATGTCTGCCAGTTTTGGTGGAAGACGTTTGTGCTATGTTGGGCTTCAAAAAGTTCAGCGGCAGTCAGCATCCCAGGGGAGAAACTGTTCCAGATAAAAGCAGACTCCAAGACCAGGAGACCAATGAACTCAGGTGGATCACCAAATGAGCTCAAAGTCCAGGTCATAGTTTGTGTTGGAATGAGCATTTAGGGGATGCAGGCACAAGTAATCTACAAAATGGACTAAAAAAATCTATATCCTCTGACTTATTGGACACATTTTGACACGAGCTAATTGAAGAACAAACACTAGTTTGAATACACAAGATATTCTATAATATGGTATTAGCAAAATGTTGATGGATGCATGGTAGCCTAGTGGTTAGCACAATGCTTTACAGTACAAGTGACCCTGGTTCGATTCCCACTGATGCTTGTAAAGAGTTTGTAAATTCACCCTGTGACCACATGGGTTTCTTCGCAGTGCTCCAGTTTCCTCCCACAGTCCAAAGATGTACCAGTTGTAGGTTGATTAGCTATTGTAAATTGTCCTGTGATTAGGCTAGGATCAAATTGGGGGATTGCTGGGCAGCACGGCATGAAGGGCCAGAAGGACCTGTTCCGTACTGTATCTCAATCGAGCAACCAATAAATAAATAGATAGATAGATAGATAGATAGATAGATAAATAAATAAATAAATAAGCAAGCAAGCGGTCACCAAAGTTGAAAACTAGAGACTACGTAGTTAAGACCATCCAAGGCAGACATCTTAATTGAACAGCCAAAGACAATAACTAATTCAAAACTAATAAGGCTACATTTTTGCTCACTTACACAAGAACATAAGAAAGTAGGCCATCTGGCCCATCAAGCCTACTCCGTCATTCAATAAGATCATAGCTGATCTGACCATTGACTCGTCTCCACCTACCTGCCTTTTCCCCATAACCCTTAATTCCCCTACTATGCAAAAATCTAACCAACCTTGTCTTAGATATACATACTGAGGTAGCCTCCACTGCTTCATTGGGCAGAGAATTCCACAGATTCACCACTCTTTGGGAAAAGCAGTTCCTCATCTCTGTCCTAAATTTACTCCCCTGAATCTTGAGGCTATGCCCCTAGTTCTTGTCTCACCTACTAGTGGAAACAACTTTCCTGCCTCCATCTCATCTATCCCTTTCATAATTTTATATGTTTCTATAAGATCTCTTCTCAACCTTCCAAATTCCAGCTACAACAGTCCCAGGCAACTCAATTTCTCCTCAGAGTCCAACCCCTTCATCTCTGGAATCAATCTGGTGAACCTTCTCTGCACCATCTCCAAAACCTGTACATCCTTCCTCAAATAAGGAGACCAGAACTGCAAGCAATACTCCAGATGCAGCCTTATCAGTACCCTATACAGTTGTAGTATAACCCCCCGCTCTTAAATTCAATCCCTCTAGCAATGAAGACCAACATCCCATTTGCCTTCTCGATAAACTGCTGCACCTGCGAACCAACCTTATGCAATTCATACTCAAGCACTCCCAAGGCCTTCTGCACAGCAAGTATGCTGCAATCTTTTACCATTTAATTAATAATCTGATCTTCTACTTTTTCTTCCAAAGTGGATGACTTCGCACTTACCAACATTGTACTCCATCTTCCAGACCCTTGCCCACTCACTTAACCTATCTATATCTCTCTGCAGACTCTCCATATCTTTTGCACAATTTGCTTTTCCACTCAATTTAGTATCATCAACAAACTTAGATACACTACACTAGGTCCCCTCTTCTAGATTGTTAATGTATATCATGAACAGTTGAGGGCCCAGCACCGACCCCTCGACACACTGCTCACCACTGATTGCCAACCAGAGAAACATCCATGTATCCCAACTCTCTGCTTTCTATTGGTTAACCAATTTTTGATCCATGCTAATACATCACCCCCAGCTCTATGCATCCTTATCTTATGGATGTCTTTAATGTGGCACTTTATCGAATGCCTTCTGGATATCCAAGTAAATAACACCCATCTGTGTCCTCCATCCATTGCGCATGTTATATCCTCAAAGAACTCCAGTAAGTCTGTCAAACAGAACCTGCTTTTGCTGAATCCGTGCTGTGTCTGCCTGACGGATCCATTTCTTTCCAGATGCCTCGCTATTTCTTCTTTAATGATAGCTTCAAGCATTTCCCCAACTACAGATGTTAAATTAAATGGCCTATGGTTACCTGCCTTTTGCATATATCCATTTTTAAACAGTGGCGTGACATTTGCCCTCTACCAATCCAACAGGACCCGCCCAGAGTCCAGAGAATTTTGGTAAATTATTACCAAAACCTCAACTATAACTTCTGCCATTTCTTTCAGTACCCTGGGATGCAGTCCATCAGGACCAGGGGACTTGTCTATCTTTAGGCCCACAAGTTTACTCAGCACTACCTCTTCAGTGATAGCTATTGTATTGAAGTCCTCACCTCCCATCACATCCATATCATCTCTCTTTGGCATGTTAGACATGTCCTCTACAGTGAAAACCAACACTAAATAGTCATAAATAGTCACTTATTCACAGGGACCAAACCAATGACATGTGTTGTTAATTAGATATCAGAATTTGAATAATTCAAAAAGAATGTGAATTATCAAGTTATATACTGAGACAGGAAACTTATAACTCTTTAAAATGCATGTCAGATCTTGAGTGGCAACATTCCCAGAGGGACACAACAAACCCTGGGCCTTTTTTTCATCATCCATGTGGCTGTTGAGTAAGAAGTGTCAGATATCACTAACTATATAAATGCTGGTAGCCAGTTAAACATTCCAAAACATAGTTGCTGCAACAGTAAGTATAATCCTCTACACAGTCATTGTAAGATCTGTGTTAAATTCTGATGGTACTTTGATCTCCAAGAGTGGTGAGACATCGGCCTTTTATCATATTTATATTATATTTATCATATTTAAATTACAAAATGTAAGTGTGGTGAAAAAGAATTTAAAAAGCTTGCATACTATTTTTCTGTTTATACACATTTCTGTTACTGATTATATATGTTCCTATCAGATTAAATAATTAGCTGACTGAAAACACGTCTGAATTTTAAACACAAGAGATTCTGCGGATGCTGGAAATCCAGAGCAACACACACAAAATGCCGGAGGAACTCTGCAGGACAGGCAGCAGTTATGAAGCAGAATTAACACTGGATTCATTCCTCTCCAGAGATGCTGCTGCCTGACCTGCAGAGTTCCTCCAGCATTTTGAATGTTGCCCTGGATTTTGAAGCTGACTTGATACTTTTTTTTGGTTCATCTAGTAATGATCATGTTCATAGACCATAATGTGGTATTATTGAGAAAAGTAGAAACTCTCAGAGTAATGATGAATGCTATTCTTCCACATCAGTCAGACCTGATAAGAATGGGAGATATTTGTGAACCATATATATTTTGTAAAGTTCCCTCACAACAATGGTCACCAATTCTAGCTTTTCTGTTCCAAATCGTTCCATTTACTGAATTTAACCTCCCCTGCTCACCCATCGAATTTCAACTAGTATCTCTAGTTTATTACTCCAGTAATTTAATCATAACGGTAGTGTTTTCCTCCAAATGGTAATTGTAAGTGTATGGGTGTGGGCCACACATGGAATGAATAGCACGAGAGGGCAGCACGGTAGCATAGTGGTTAATGTGACACAATTACAGCGCCAGCAACATTGGTTCAATATCGCCACTGTACATTGTACATTCTCCCTATAACTGCATGGATTTCCTCTGGGTGCCCTGGTTTCTTCACACATTCCAAAGGTGTACTGGTTAGAGTTAGGAAGTTAAGGACATACTACACTGGCACCAGAAGCATGGCAACACTTGCAGGTTGCCCCCAATACAACCTTGAACATTGGTTCCAATGTTTACAATCTACACTATCGACCCATACACACCTCCTCTTTTGTTTATAAAGCTAAACTTTTCCATGTGTAATCCAGCTAATCCTTTTCTTCTTCTTTTTATATTAATCGCCTCCTGAATAAATTATACTAATTGTCACTATCTCTCTCTAGGGTTCTACAACTCTGCCCTATTTACCATGAATCTTCCAAGAATGCATATGTTATGACCTTTTGGTGACAACATTTTGGTACACAAAAGTGAGAAGAGAATGAATCCCATAGCTTACCTTGATTGCATATTGATTATGGAGATCCTTAGCATAGGATGCTGTATAGTAAACTGCATCACCTGCCTCACAGCAAGGTTTATCACTAGTCAGTCTGAAATCCGACCAGTTATCCAATCCAAAGCGAAGCTGGTTCTTTTGACCCTCCATGAACTTGTCCTCACATTTAGCTGCTAATTTCTTTAGAGAGTCGGTGTGGAGATTTCGAATCTTCAGCACCACCTCTTCTTTGTTCTCTATCCCTTTGTAGAGTGCGTGTCTTTGTGGCTTCTGTATGCTTTTACCCGATCTTTGAGGAAAGCGGTTTTTATCAGATAACGAATCCAAGCTATTTGAGCACCTCTCTTTACTGTTGCTCATGGTGAGGCTACATATGCTATTAGCTGTCGATGATACACTTGCTTTTGCAGTTGACTTGCCCACTGCTCTGTCTAGTGAGTCCCCTGACTCATTGTCACATATCCTGGCATCTGAGCTGACTGATGAACAAGCACTTGATGCATCCCAGTTTGTATCCCCAAGATAGTCAACATCATACAGTGGATTTGCCAAATTTACATTGTGTCCAGAATTCTTCACTTCTATCATTTTGTGGACATAGTCCTTTGATGCTGGATCAGTATTTGCTCGGATTATTGTCTTCTTTGGAAGAGGTGGCGGTGTTGGCTGTGTCTCGGACATATTTTCCTGTTCTACAAATCCTCCAAATGCGATGGCATCATCTGAAGCCCCTTTCACTTGCCTCGGCTGCTTCAGGGGTATCATGTTGGCCCGCGATTGTCCTATGCAATTACAAAAACAGATTTAGAGTAATAGTACAGTTAGATAATGCCTCTTTAACTGTAGGGGCATTAAAAAGGTACATAAATATAACTTCTGACTACTATGTTAAGAAAACAAATAAATGTTCAAAATGAATGTTGGAATTTCATAGACTAGACCTTTAATCTTGAAACTGCATCAAGACTCCACACAAGCATTCTGATCAGCAAATTACAAAGACCATAAGTGGAGTGTACTGGAACTTCACTGCAGTCATAGTCAATTATTCCACTATGGATATAAAATCCTTGACAGTTCTGATTTATAGTCACATTGATTCATATATTCATAATGAGTAAGCTGCACCATTAACAGTTAAAATCTTTATAGCAGCAGCAGACTGCCAGATATATCAGTTTCAGTTTAAAAACTCTTTAATTTTCGTTGGTGTATCTCCATATTTTTCATCCCTCCTCTCTGTTGGTAGTTCTTTGATGCTTCTGCAATGCAGCAAGCACTTTTTAAATAAAAGAAACAAGTGCCTTCTGTAGGGAACTGATACCAAAATTATCAGGGAGTTATCACAGTGATCACAAATTTCAAGATTACTGGATTACAGATCTAGTTGTGGAATGGAAAAGGTTAGTTATAGAGGCGATTAATAAAATGCTTGTGTATGAACAATGATTTTTATATGAGTTATGAGACAGAAAGAGAATATAAAGAATGTTTAAGAGAAACAGTTAACCTGATACGAAGAGTCAGGAAGAGCTGAAAGATTAAATAATTGTAGAGAGCAACAAGAATTACTTAATGCCTTGGGCAAGCACTATACTCAAATACAAAATTCAAATGAAGAGAGGTGCTTTGCAAAAGTAAAATAAAAACCACAAATTTAAATGACTTTGAAAAAATAAGGTTTCTGTGAAAAGCTTCATTTAACAAACAAACATCTGCACAAATGTCCCAATTTGCTTGAGTTTAATGTGCTTATTCTGAATTGCCGATTGTTTTTCACTGCATAGATTTGACATCATGTTTCACTCCCTTATAAAATATTACTGCTTAACATATCTCTCCTCCGGTAACCAGTCTTTAGTGAAGACAGACATAACGCTTCACATTCCATGTTGCTATTGACAACACAAACATGTCTTGGCTGGTGAGAGTATTAACACAAATGTTCTCAATGCAGACCCTGTTAAACAATTACACATGGCTACAGAACACTTTACAGCAAGCAAATGACCATGTACAATGTTATAATAATGATCGCACATTGCAGGGCAAGAGACAAACTATTTCTAATAATGATACAGCATTTCTATCTGCAAAAAAAATTACAGCCATACCTGGAACTCATTGCATCAAAAATTAAAATTTTGTTAAACCCAAAAATCAGATAATTTAACTTACCAGGAAAAAAGACATCTATCCAAGCACAATGTATGGGCTTTATAAAATGTACCGGCAACTAAGTGATCAAATTTGAACAGGTTTTTAAAGAAGCTGTCTCTTCAATGGCCATCATAACCTGAGAAAATTCATAATCCTTTTGGGACAGAATGAGCAAACTAATCCTTCAGAGGCACAGGCTATGGTAGACAATTAAGTAATCTATCTCATCCAAAGGTCACTGAAAACTCAGATGTTTTCATAATTTGTATCAAATGACAAGTAGAATGAGCCCATGTACATCTCACAGTGCCCCATGAAGGAATGATAGTTTTACTGTATTTGCTTACAGTTCATCTAATCCTGCACAAGTTTAATTGTTCTCTTAATCTGCCAGCTATAACCTCTCTGGAATTTTGTGGAGTACACTTACTTCTTTGGAAAGGAATTGAACTCCAAACTGGACAAACAATTCTACATCAGTAGATCTTTCTCTACTTGAATACTCAACACAATTCTCTCATGGAACATATCATGATCATGACAAAATCTTCCAATGCAATTTTTAAAAATAAGTAATCAATGTTATTATTGTGGTAAGATTACTAATCTGACAACTCCTTTCAAAAACCTCAAAACATTTAATTAGTATTTATCAACAACTCCTTACAGATGTTAAAACTATTTGCAAACCACACCCATTAGAATAATTCCATGTTTGAGGTGCATTAAACAAACCTGTGGATTTAATTCAAGCAAATAATCTACACACAAACTCCAGGATTCCACCCCATGCTGGATCTAGAACACATACAAATTATATGTGATGCAAAAGAGCAAGTTTCAAACTTGTGGTCCACTGAATCAACTTCTGGTTAACAAAAAAAGGGATGACATTCACTGAGAAAAGGTATATCAAAAGGTCACTATATTGAGGCCCTCTATTGGTCGAAGTTGACCATGGATGTTGCATTCTAATTGTCTACGTGATATGCAAGCCAGGGCAGTTGCCCATGTAGTAGCAGGCTCCTCCTCTCCACGCAGTTGATGAATCCAAAGGAATGGCAGAGACCAATACAGTTTGACATCAGTGCCATCGGATGAGTTGCCAGTCAGCTTTGAACTCAACATAAGACCGCCTTAAGGGCTCCAGCTCTGTATTTTTCCCTTGAGGGTTACTCCCAAAGTCTTACCCATAATAACTACAAGGCAGTGAGGTTTGAGATCAGAGTTTACCTTCTAGATGAGCGGCCAACCACAGCTAACAGGCCCCATCTGCCTGAAGCGACTGGTTTTAAGGTGCCAGTAACCCACCTTTGCCCCTTATCCTGTCAGCAGAAACAGTTCCATAGGACTTAGTAGCTAAGCCACACGTGAAGGCCAGGAGCTGCACTTGGTTGTCAGAGGCTATTTGAGATGCACACCATTAGGAACAATTAACAGGTAGTGGGAACTTATCCTCACTGTGTCAACCTTAAGGAACCAATTGTTACATTACAAATAAGGTAATTATTCCCTGAACATTGCAAAAAAGAATAATGAATGAGTAGAGATGCAATTGGATGAATGTTAGATACAGATATAAACTACCGGTAGGTTAGTCAGAAATGAGAATGAAAAGAGACCTAATGAATATTGTTAGAAAAACTGGTGAAAATGTATAGAAAGCAAATTGCTCCATTATTAGCCACTGGTGTTGTATAGCCATTGGAGTGTATATTGAGGGCTGACCTCATGGAAGTTTATAAAATTATGAGGGGTTAGTATAAGATGGATGGTCACAGACATTTCCCTAGAATTGGGGAGTTCAAACCTTAAGAGATTTAGGAGGTCTGAGAGGTAACTTCTTTACACAGAGAGAGTAAGTACTGAAATTAGTTGACAGAGAAAGTGATTGAGGTGGGTACAATTGTAACATTTAAGAGCCATTTGGATAGGGACATGGAGGGGAGGGGCTTGGAGGGTTATGTGCCAAACACGGGCAACTGGGACTAGCAAGGAAGATGCTGTGATCAGCATAGATCAGTTGGGCCAAATGGCCTGTTGCTATGACTAATACAGGTGCTATGGTAGCATAGCAGCTAGCACAATGCTATTAAAGCATTGGAGTTTAATCCCAGCATCCTCTGTAAGGAGTCTGTACGTCCTCCTTGTGGAATGCATGGATTTCCCCTGGATGCTCCAGTTTCCTCCACTAGATGGATAGATAGATACTTCAAACTGTAAATACAACACTGAGTCATGTCATCTGCAGAAATTCTCCAATGAATCAGCAATAGTTGGGTGTATAAAAGGAGGTGGAGGACTTCGTCAAATGGTTCAAGCTGAATCATCCACAGCTCAACATCAGTAAGACAAAGGAGATGGTGATGGACTGTAGGAAGACTGCTCCCTGTTACTACTGAGGGTGAGAACGTGAATGTGGTGAGGAACTACAAGTACCTGGGGGTTCACCTGTATGACAAACTTGAGTGGAGCATCAACACAGAGGTTGTGTACAAGGGCCAAAGTTGCCTCTCCTTCACATGTTCTACCAGTCTGTTGTCATCAGTATAATCTTCTATGCAGTGGTGTGCTGGGGGCAATGGCATCAATACGAGTGATGCCAACAGACTGATTAGAAAGGCTGGCTCAGTTATAGGAGTCAAACTGGACACACTGGAGGCTGAGGTAGAACAAAGGACCCTACAGAAAATCCTGGCAATTCTGGACAGTGTTTCTCACCCTTTGTATGCCACCTTAGCTGAACAGAGGAGCACTTTTAGTAATAAACTAAGACAATTACACTGCTCCAAAGAGCGCTATATGAAAGCATTCTTACCATTGGCCATTAGGTTCTATAATAATTCAACCTATAGCAGACAATAGACAATAAGTGCAGGAGCAGGCCATTTGGCCCTTTGAGACAGCACCA